>NW_026611008.1:0-136624 GCF_029499605.1 Hyla sarda
TGACCAATCCATTAGTGCAATGGATGGCTGGAAGCATTTGTCTTTGCCTTTGCAATACCACAGAAGCAATGCATGGTCAATGTACAGCAATGACACACCTGTGTGAACAGCCAGGAGACCCCCCCCCCCATGTTATGTTACATAGTTACATAGTTAGTACGGTCGAAAAAAGACATATGTCCATCACGTTCAACCAGGGAATTAAGGGGTAGGGGTGTGGCGCGATATTGGGGAAGGGATGAGATTTTATATTTCTTCATAAGCATTAATCTTATTTTGTCAATTAGGAACATTCAGCACCCACCCGCTATCAAGGCAGCTGCCTATCATGTCATGCCCTACCTGCACAGGTGTGCTGGCTACTCAAATGATCCAATTAAGGAGGCCATTTAGTCAGCAGCAGCAGAAGTCCTGTGCCTGGACGCTCCAACAGGGGCCAGACACAAGCAGAAGCAGAAGCAGCAGAAGCAGCAGCAGCACCACCTTTTGTTTTTTGGCTGCAGCAGCAGCAAGGCCCACAGGGCTGGCTAGCTGGCTAGCCAGCAAGCAGGTAGCAATGAAAGTAGGAATCTTTCTTTTTAACCCTGTAAGGGGGTGGTGCACTGTACCCGAAGATACTGCCATATCGGGTCAATGCATAGGGCGACGGAAGCAAGCTTCGAAATCGGCCCCCGTTCTCAAAAATCCATTTAATATATGGTCCCCAGATAGGGGACGTATCAGATATTAAACTGATAAGAACAGATACTACACTTGATCTTAGCCAAAAGGCCGAGAAGCGATAACCGTGAAAGGGGCGGGCCCAACAAGGTCCCCTTCATGGGCACTATCACTGCTTGCTGTCAGGGAGGCTGCCAGACAATTTTCCATGCACACTCTGGGCTGGGGGGCAGTCAACCACCAGTACACACAGCAGAACCTAAACCCATACCATTATTGCTAAGCAGCAAGACAGGGGCCCATTGCACTCCCACGGGGCCTTTTTAAATGCAATCCATAACCCGGATTTGCCAGGAACCCTTCTTACTCCTCCTACTTGCATGTGACACTGGGCTTAGGATCTGCATAGGAAACACACACACAAGCACACACCTACCTTTGTTGCCTGCAGATGCCTCCTTGGCTGTCCCCAAACGGTATCAAACCAACACCCACGGGAAGCTGTAAGCATAGAGGACATGCCTGCACCCCATTGGACTTACCTGTGTGGGTTAAATCCGGGTTATTTGACAACCTATGGCGGTGATGGTTCTGCTCAGGCAGAGCAGTGCTGATGCTCCTCATAAAGCTGTCGCTGCTGTGAAGGTTCTAGGTGACATCACAAATCCCTTTGGTTACATACACAACAAAGCTGGGTTGTTGTTGTTTACACTCTGCAAGGCCTGTGGAAGTGAGTGACATCATAGCACTGTAGTTCTGAGGGTTCAAGATGGATGCAACAATCTCCTGTTGCTTCTATGAAGGCCGTAATAGACGACATCACCAAACAGCTCCATAGTCACATACACAGCAAAGGAGAGATGTTGTTTACACCTAGTGATGTCAGTGGTATTGAGTGACATCACAGCACAGTGCTAAGGCTCCTGGGCCTGGACATAGCAGCGGCTGCAATATCTCAACGGAGAATACGTTTATATCTATGTGTGTGTGTGCGCATATATATATATATATATATATATATATATATATATATTTCTCCGCCGAAATCACTTTTAAACCCATTTCCACCTTTTTTTCCCTTCTCTTCCTCTTACTTTTTTTTCACGTTTTTTTACGTTTTTCTCCTTTTCGCCTCTTTTCTGGGCGTATTATTCTTCTTTTTCTTCTTTTTTTTCGTCTAATGCATACCCCATCAGTGCAGCAATGCTTATTCAATACCGCCAGCAGATGGAGACACTGGGGGATAATTTTCTAAGGATTTATACTGATTTTTCCTGTCTGAATTTGTCGCACAGAAAGTTGCAGGCCAAATATGTGTGACATTTCTGCGACTTTAGCTTCTAGAGCATTTTTACAACATTATACATAGGTGCTGAATACATAAAAAGCGACTGTTCAGCGACAGACAAGTCGCATCGGCTGAAAGTAGGCCAGAATGTCAGTCCATGTTGGAGCAGGTTTAGATACAGTCTAAAGCATAGATCTCAAAGTCTGTGCACAGAATTTAGCAAGGGCCTCGCACCTTCTGATGCATCAGGTAGGTGCACAATAGCATAGCCTAACCCTCTGTACTTTGGTCTATATTGATGCGGGACATAGACAGCCAGCTGATGACCAATCCATTAGTGCAATGGATGGCTGGAAGCATTTGTCTTTGCCTTTGCAATACCACAGAAGCAATGCATGGTCAATGTACAGCAATGACACACCTGTGTGAACAGCCAGGAGACCCCCCCCCCCCATGTTATGTTACATAGTTACATAGTTAGTACGGTCGAAAAAAGACATATGTCCATCACGTTCAACCAGGGAATTAAGGGGTAGGGGTGTGGCGCGATATTGGGGAAGGGATGAGATTTTATATTTCTTCATAAGCATTAATCTTATTTTGTCAATTAGGAACATTCAGCACCCACCCGCTATCAAGGCAGCTGCCTATCATGTCATGCCCTACCTGCACAGGTGTGCTGGCTACTCAAATGATCCAATTAAGGAGGCCATTTAGTCAGCAGCAGCAGAAGTCCTGTGCCTGGACGCTCCAACAGGGGCCAGACACAAGCAGAAGCAGAAGCAGCAGAAGCAGCAGCAGCACCACCTTTTGTTTTTTGGCTGCAGCAGCAGCAAGGCCCACAGGGCTGGCTAGCTGGCTAGCCAGCAAGCAGGTAGCAATGAAAGTAGGAATCTTTCTTTTTAACCCTGTAAGGGGGTGGTGCACTGTACCCGAAGATACTGCCATATCGGGTCAATGCATAGGGCGACGGAAGCAAGCTTCGAAATCGGCCCCCGTTCTCAAAAATCCATTTAATATATGGTCCCCAGATAGGGGACGTATCAGATATTAAACTGATAAGAACAGATACTACACTTGATCTTAGCCAAAAGGCCGAGAAGCGATAACCGTGAAAGGGGCGGGCCCAACAAGGTCCCCTTCATGGGCACTATCACTGCTTGCTGTCAGGGAGGCTGCCAGACAATTTTCCATGCACACTCTGGGCTGGGGGGCAGTCAACCACCAGTACACACAGCAGAACCTAAACCCATACCATTATTGCTAAGCAGCAAGACAGGGGCCCATTGCACTCCCACGGGGCCTTTTTAAATGCAATCCATAACCCGGATTTGCCAGGAACCCTTCTTACTCCTCCTACTTGCATGTGACACTGGGCTTAGGATCTGCATAGGAAACACACACACAAGCACACACCTACCTTTGTTGCCTGCAGATGCCTCCTTGGCTGTCCCCAAACGGTATCAAACCAACACCCACGGGAAGCTGTAAGCATAGAGGACATGCCTGCACCCCATTGGACTTACCTGTGTGGGTTAAATCCGGGTTATTTGACAACCTATGGCGGTGATGGTTCTGCTCAGGCAGAGCAGTGCTGATGCTCCTCATAAAGCTGTCGCTGCTGTGAAGGTTCTAGGTGACATCACAAATCCCTTTGGTTACATACACAACAAAGCTGGGTTGTTGTTGTTTACACTCTGCAAGGCCTGTGGAAGTGAGTGACATCATAGCACTGTAGTTCTGAGGGTTCAAGATGGATGCAACAATCTCCTGTTGCTTCTATGAAGGCCGTAATAGACGACATCACCAAACAGCTCCATAGTCACATACACAGCAAAGGAGAGATGTTGTTTACACCTAGTGATGTCAGTGGTATTGAGTGACATCACAGCACAGTGCTAAGGCTCCTGGGCCTGGACACAGCAGCGGCTGCAATATCTCAACGGAGAATACGTTTATATCTATGTGTGTGTGTGCGCATATATATATATATATATATATATATATATATATATATATTTCTCCGCCGAAATCACTTTTAAACCCATTTCCACCTTTTTTTCCCTTCTCTTCCTCTTACTTTTTTTTCACGTTTTTTTACGTTTTTCTCCTTTTCGCCTCTTTTCTGGGCGTATTATTCTTCTTTTTCTTCTTTTTTTTCGTCTAATGCATACCCCATCAGTGCAGCAATGCTTATTCAATACCGCCAGCAGATGGAGACACTGGGGGATAATTTTCTAAGGATTTATACTGATTTTTCCTGTCTGAATTTGTCGCACAGAAAGTTGCAGGCCAAATATGTGTGACATTTCTGCGACTTTAGCTTCTAGAGCATTTTTACAACATTATACATAGGTGCTGAA
The DNA here is from genome assembly GCF_029499605.1 of Hyla sarda. Taxonomy (NCBI): domain Eukaryota; kingdom Metazoa; phylum Chordata; class Amphibia; order Anura; family Hylidae; genus Hyla; species Hyla sarda. The sequence goes on from NW_026611008.1 coordinate 4,312, forward strand.
TACATAAAAAGCGACTGTTCAGCGACAGACAAGTCGCATCGGCTGAAAGTAGGCCAGAATGTCAGTCCATGTTGGAGCAGGTTTAGATACAGTCTAAAGCATAGATCTCAAAGTCTGTGCACAGAATTTAGCAAGGGCCTCGCACCTTCTGATGCATCAGGTAGGTGCACAATAGCATAGCCTAACCCTCTGTACTTTGGTCTATATTGATGCGGGACATAGACAGCCAGCTGATGACCAATCCATTAGTGCAATGGATGGCTGGAAGCATTTGTCTTTGCCTTTGCAATACCACAGAAGCAATGCATGGTCAATGTACAGCAATGACACACCTGTGTGAACAGCCAGGAGACCCCCCCCCCCCCCCCATGTTATGTTACATAGTTACATAGTTAGTACGGTCGAAAAAAGACATATGTCCATCACGTTCAACCAGGGAATTAAGGGGTAGGGGTGTGGCGCGATATTGGGGAAGGGATGAGATTTTATATTTCTTCATAAGCATTAATCTTATTTTGTCAATTAGGAACATTCAGCACCCACCCGCTATCAAGGCAGCTGCCTATCATGTCATGCCCTACCTGCACAGGTGTGCTGGCTACTCAAATGATCCAATTAAGGAGGCCATTTAGTCAGCAGCAGCAGAAGTCCTGTGCCTGGACGCTCCAACAGGGGCCAGACACAAGCAGAAGCAGAAGCAGCAGAAGCAGCAGCAGCACCACCTTTTGTTTTTTGGCTGCAGCAGCAGCAAGGCCCACAGGGCTGGCTAGCTGGCTAGCCAGCAAGCAGGTAGCAATGAAAGTAGGAATCTTTCTTTTTAACCCTGTAAGGGGGTGGTGCACTGTACCCGAAGATACTGCCATATCGGGTCAATGCATAGGGCGACGGAAGCAAGCTTCGAAATCGGCCCCCGTTCTCAAAAATCCATTTAATATATGGTCCCCAGATAGGGGACGTATCAGATATTAAACTGATAAGAACAGATACTACACTTGATCTTAGCCAAAAGGCCGAGAAGCGATAACCGTGAAAGGGGCGGGCCCAACAAGGTCCCCTTCATGGGCACTATCACTGCTTGCTGTCAGGGAGGCTGCCAGACAATTTTCCATGCACACTCTGGGCTGGGGGGCAGTCAACCACCAGTACACACAGCAGAACCTAAACCCATACCATTATTGCTAAGCAGCAAGACAGGGGCCCATTGCACTCCCACGGGGCCTTTTTAAATGCAATCCATAACCCGGATTTGCCAGGAACCCTTCTTACTCCTCCTACTTGCATGTGACACTGGGCTTAGGATCTGCATAGGAAACACACACACAAGCACACACCTACCTTTGTTGCCTGCAGATGCCTCCTTGGCTGTCCCCAAACGGTATCAAACCAACACCCACGGGAAGCTGTAAGCATAGAGGACATGCCTGCACCCCATTGGACTTACCTGTGTGGGTTAAATCCGGGTTATTTGACAACCTATGGCGGTGATGGTTCTGCTCAGGCAGAGCAGTGCTGATGCTCCTCATAAAGCTGTCGCTGCTGTGAAGGTTCTAGGTGACATCACAAATCCCTTTGGTTACATACACAACAAAGCTGGGTTGTTGTTGTTTACACTCTGCAAGGCCTGTGGAAGTGAGTGACATCATAGCACTGTAGTTCTGAGGGTTCAAGATGGATGCAACAATCTCCTGTTGCTTCTATGAAGGCCGTAATAGACGACATCACCAAACAGCTCCATAGTCACATACACAGCAAAGGAGAGATGTTGTTTACACCTAGTGATGTCAGTGGTATTGAGTGACATCACAGCACAGTGCTAAGGCTCCTGGGCCTGGACACAGCAGCGGCTGCAATATCTCAACGGAGAATACGTTTATATCTATGTGTGTGTGTGCGCATATATATATATATATATATATATATTTCTCCGCCGAAATCACTTTTAAACCCATTTCCACCTTTTTTTCCCTTCTCTTCCTCTTACTTTTTTTTCACGTTTTTTTACGTTTTTCTCCTTTTCGCCTCTTTTCTGGGCGTATTATTCTTCTTTTTCTTCTTTTTTTTCGTCTAATGCATACCCCATCAGTGCAGCAATGCTTATTCAATACCGCCAGCAGATGGAGACACTGGGGGATAATTTTCTAAGGATTTATACTGATTTTTCCTGTCTGAATTTGTCGCACAGAAAGTTGCAGGCCAAATATGTGTGACATTTCTGCGACTTTAGCTTCTAGAGCATTTTTACAACATTATACATAGGTGCTGAATACATAAAAAGCGACTGTTCAGCGACAGACAAGTCGCATCGGCTGAAAGTAGGCCAGAATGTCAGTCCATGTTGGAGCAGGTTTAGATACAGTCTAAAGCATAGATCTCAAAGTCTGTGCACAGAATTTAGCAAGGGCCTCGCACCTTCTGATGCATCAGGTAGGTGCACAATAGCATAGCCTAACCCTCTGTACTTTGGTCTATATTGATGCGGGACATAGACAGCCAGCTGATGACCAATCCATTAGTGCAATGGATGGCTGGAAGCATTTGTCTTTGCCTTTGCAATACCACAGAAGCAATGCATGGTCAATGTACAGCAATGACACACCTGTGTGAACAGCCAGGAGACCCCCCCCCCCCCCATGTTATGTTACATAGTTACATAGTTAGTACGGTCGAAAAAAGACATATGTCCATCACGTTCAACCAGGGAATTAAGGGGTAGGGGTGTGGCGCGATATTGGGGAAGGGATGAGATTTTATATTTCTTCATAAGCATTAATCTTATTTTGTCAATTAGGAACATTCAGCACCCACCCGCTATCAAGGCAGCTGCCTATCATGTCATGCCCTACCTGCACAGGTGTGCTGGCTACTCAAATGATCCAATTAAGGAGGCCATTTAGTCAGCAGCAGCAGAAGTCCTGTGCCTGGACGCTCCAACAGGGGCCAGACACAAGCAGAAGCAGAAGCAGCAGAAGCAGCAGCAGCACCACCTTTTGTTTTTTGGCTGCAGCAGCAGCAAGGCCCACAGGGCTGGCTAGCTGGCTAGCCAGCAAGCAGGTAGCAATGAAAGTAGGAATCTTTCTTTTTAACCCTGTAAGGGGGTGGTGCACTGTACCCGAAGATACTGCCATATCGGGTCAATGCATAGGGCGACGGAAGCAAGCTTCGAAATCGGCCCCCGTTCTCAAAAATCCATTTAATATATGGTCCCCAGATAGGGGACGTATCAGATATTAAACTGATAAGAACAGATACTACACTTGATCTTAGCCAAAAGGCCGAGAAGCGATAACCGTGAAAGGGGCGGGCCCAACAAGGTCCCCTTCATGGGCACTATCACTGCTTGCTGTCAGGGAGGCTGCCAGACAATTTTCCATGCACACTCTGGGCTGGGGGGCAGTCAACCACCAGTACACACAGCAGAACCTAAACCCATACCATTATTGCTAAGCAGCAAGACAGGGGCCCATTGCACTCCCACGGGGCCTTTTTAAATGCAATCCATAACCCGGATTTGCCAGGAACCCTTCTTACTCCTCCTACTTGCATGTGACACTGGGCTTAGGATCTGCATAGGAAACACACACACAAGCACACACCTACCTTTGTTGCCTGCAGATGCCTCCTTGGCTGTCCCCAAACGGTATCAAACCAACACCCACGGGAAGCTGTAAGCATAGAGGACATGCCTGCACCCCATTGGACTTACCTGTGTGGGTTAAATCCGGGTTATTTGACAACCTATGGCGGTGATGGTTCTGCTCAGGCAGAGCAGTGCTGATGCTCCTCATAAAGCTGTCGCTGCTGTGAAGGTTCTAGGTGACATCACAAATCCCTTTGGTTACATACACAACAAAGCTGGGTTGTTGTTGTTTACACTCTGCAAGGCCTGTGGAAGTGAGTGACATCATAGCACTGTAGTTCTGAGGGTTCAAGATGGATGCAACAATCTCCTGTTGCTTCTATGAAGGCCGTAATAGACGACATCACCAAACAGCTCCATAGTCACATACACAGCAAAGGAGAGATGTTGTTTACACCTAGTGATGTCAGTGGTATTGAGTGACATCACAGCACAGTGCTAAGGCTCCTGGGCCTGGACACAGCAGCGGCTGCAATATCTCAACGGAGAATACGTTTATATCTATGTGTGTGTGTGCGCATATATATATATATATATATATATATATATATATATATATATATATATTCTCCGCCGAAATCACTTTTAAACCCATTTCCACCTTTTTTTCCCTTCTCTTCCTCTTACTTTTTTTTCACGTTTTTTTACGTTTTTCTCCTTTTCGCCTCTTTTCTGGGCGTATTATTCTTCTTTTTCTTCTTTTTTTTCGTCTAATGCATACCCCATCAGTGCAGCAATGCTTATTCAATACCGCCAGCAGATGGAGACACTGGGGGATAATTTTCTAAGGATTTATACTGATTTTTCCTGTCTGAATTTGTCGCACAGAAAGTTGCAGGCCAAATATGTGTGACATTTCTGCGACTTTAGCTTCTAGAGCATTTTTACAACATTATACATAGGTGCTGAATACATAAAAAGCGACTGTTCAGCGACAGACAAGTCGCATCGGCTGAAAGTAGGCCAGAATGTCAGTCCATGTTGGAGCAGGTTTAGATACAGTCTAAAGCATAGATCTCAAAGTCTGTGCACAGAATTTAGCAAGGGCCTCGCACCTTCTGATGCATCAGGTAGGTGCACAATAGCATAGCCTAACCCTCTGTACTTTGGTCTATATTGATGCGGGACATAGACAGCCAGCTGATGACCAATCCATTAGTGCAATGGATGGCTGGAAGCATTTGTCTTTGCCTTTGCAATACCACAGAAGCAATGCATGGTCAATGTACAGCAATGACACACCTGTGTGAACAGCCAGGAGACCCCCCCCCCCCCCCCCCATGTTATGTTACATAGTTACATAGTTAGTACGGTCGAAAAAAGACATATGTCCATCACGTTCAACCAGGGAATTAAGGGGTAGGGGTGTGGCGCGATATTGGGGAAGGGATGAGATTTTATATTTCTTCATAAGCATTAATCTTATTTTGTCAATTAGGAACATTCAGCACCCACCCGCTATCAAGGCAGCTGCCTATCATGTCATGCCCTACCTGCACAGGTGCGCTGGCTACTCAAATGATCCAATTAAGGAGGCCATTTAGTCAGCAGCAGCAGAAGTCCTGTGCCTGGACGCTCCAACAGGGGCCAGACACAAGCAGAAGCAGCAGAAGCAGCAGCAGCACCACCTTTTGTTTTTTGGCTGCAGCAGCAGCAAGGCCCACAGGGCTGGCTAGCTGGCTAGCCAGCAAGCAGGTAGCAATGAAAGTAGGAATCTTTCTTTTTAACCCTGTAAGGGGGTGGTGCACTGTACCCGAAGATACTGCCATATCGGGTCAATGCATAGGGCGACGGAAGCAAGCTTCGAAATCGGCCCCCGTTCTCAAAAATCCATTTAATATATGGTCCCCAGATAGGGGACGTATCAGATATTAAACTGATAAGAACAGATACTACACTTGATCTTAGCCAAAAGGCCGAGAAGCGATAACCGTGAAAGGGGCGGGCCCAACAAGGTCCCCTTCATGGGCACTATCACTGCTTGCTGTCAGGGAGGCTGCCAGACAATTTTCCATGCACACTCTGGGCTGGGGGGCAGTCAACCACCAGTACACACAGCAGAACCTAAACCCATACCATTATTGCTAAGCAGCAAGACAGGGGCCCATTGCACTCCCACGGGGCCTTTTTAAATGCAATCCATAACCCGGATTTGCCAGGAACCCTTCTTACTCCTCCTACTTGCATGTGACACTGGGCTTAGGATCTGCATAGGAAACACACACACAAGCACACACCTACCTTTGTTGCCTGCAGATGCCTCCTTGGCTGTCCCCAAACGGTATCAAACCAACACCCACGGGAAGCTGTAAGCATAGAGGACATGCCTGCACCCCATTGGACTTACCTGTGTGGGTTAAATCCGGGTTATTTGACAACCTATGGCGGTGATGGTTCTGCTCAGGCAGAGCAGTGCTGATGCTCCTCATAAAGCTGTCGCTGCTGTGAAGGTTCTAGGTGACATCACAAATCCCTTTGGTTACATACACAACAAAGCTGGGTTGTTGTTGTTTACACTCTGCAAGGCCTGTGGAAGTGAGTGACATCATAGCACTGTAGTTCTGAGGGTTCAAGATGGATGCAACAATCTCCTGTTGCTTCTATGAAGGCCGTAATAGACGACATCACCAAACAGCTCCATAGTCACATACACAGCAAAGGAGAGATGTTGTTTACACCTAGTGATGTCAGTGGTATTGAGTGACATCACAGCACAGTGCTAAGGCTCCTGGGCCTGGACACAGCAGCGGCTGCAATATCTCAACGGAGAATACGTTTATATCTATGTGTGTGTGTGCGCATATATATATATATATATATATATATATATATATATATATATATATATATATATATTTCTCCGCCGAAATCACTTTTAAACCCATTTCCACCTTTTTTTCCCTTCTCTTCCTCTTACTTTTTTTTCACGTTTTTTAACGTTTTTCTCCTTTTCGCCTCTTTTCTGGGCGTATTATTCTTCTTTTTCTTCTTTTTTTTCGTCTAATGCATACCCCATCAGTGCAGCAATGCTTATTCAATACCGCCAGCAGATGGAGACACTGGGGGATAATTTTCTAAGGATTTATACTGATTTTTCCTGTCTGAATTTGTCGCACAGAAAGTTGCAGGCCAAATATGTGTGACATTTCTGCGACTTTAGCTTCTAGAGCATTTTTACAACATTATACATAGGTGCTGAATACATAAAAAGCGACTGTTCAGCGACAGACAAGTCGCATCGGCTGAAAGTAGGCCAGAATGTCAGTCCATGTTGGAGCAGGTTTAGATACAGTCTAAAGCATAGATCTCAAAGTCTGTGCACAGAATTTAGCAAGGGCCTCGCACCTTCTGATGCATCAGGTAGGTGCACAATAGCATAGCCTAACCCTCTGTACTTTGGTCTATATTGATGCGGGACATAGACAGCCAGCTGATGACCAATCCATTAGTGCAATGGATGGCTGGAAGCATTTGTCTTTGCCTTTGCAATACCACAGAAGCAATGCATGGTCAATGTACAGCAATGACACACCTGTGTGAACAGCCAGGAGACCCCCCCCCCCCCCCCCCATGTTATGTTACATAGTTAGTACGGTCGAAAAAAGACATATGTCCATCACGTTCAACCAGGGAATTAAGGGGTAGGGGTGTGGCGCGATATTGGGGAAGGGATGAGATTTTATATTTCTTCATAAGCATTAATCTTATTTTGTCAATTAGGAACATTCAGCACCCACCCGCTATCAAGGCAGCTGCCTATCATGTCATGCCCTACCTGCACAGGTGTGCTGGCTACTCAAATGATCCAATTAAGGAGGCCATTTAGTCAGCAGCAGCAGAAGTCCTGTGCCTGGACGCTCCAACAGGGGCCAGACACAAGCAGAAGCAGAAGCAGCAGAAGCAGCAGCAGCACCACCTTTTGTTTTTTGGCTGCAGCAGCAGCAAGGCCCACAGGGCTGGCTAGCTGGCTAGCCAGCAAGCAGGTAGCAATGAAAGTAGGAATCTTTCTTTTTAACCCTGTAAGGGGGTGGTGCACTGTACCCGAAGATACTGCCATATCGGGTCAATGCATAGGGCGACGGAAGCAAGCTTCGAAATCGGCCCCCGTTCTCAAAAATCCATTTAATATATGGTCCCCAGATAGGGGACGTATCAGATATTAAACTGATAAGAACAGATACTACACTTGATCTTAGCCAAAAGGCCGAGAAGCGATAACCGTGAAAGGGGCGGGCCCAACAAGGTCCCCTTCATGGGCACTATCACTGCTTGCTGTCAGGGAGGCTGCCAGACAATTTTCCATGCACACTCTGGGCTGGGGGGCAGTCAACCACCAGTACACACAGCAGAACCTAAACCCATACCATTATTGCTAAGCAGCAAGACAGGGGCCCATTGCACTCCCACGGGGCCTTTTTAAATGCAATCCATAACCCGGATTTGCCAGGAACCCTTCTTACTCCTCCTACTTGCATGTGACACTGGGCTTAGGATCTGCATAGGAAACACACACACAAGCACACACCTACCTTTGTTGCCTGCAGATGCCTCCTTGGCTGTCCCCAAACGGTATCAAACCAACACCCACGGGAAGCTGTAAGCATAGAGGACATGCCTGCACCCCATTGGACTTACCTGTGTGGGTTAAATCCGGGTTATTTGACAACCTATGGCGGTGATGGTTCTGCTCAGGCAGAGCAGTGCTGATGCTCCTCATAAAGCTGTCGCTGCTGTGAAGGTTCTAGGTGACATCACAATCCCTATGGTTACATACACAACAAAGCTGGGTTGTTGGTGTTTACACTCTGCAAGGCCTGTGGAAGTGAGTGACATCATAGCACTGTAGTTCTGAGGGTTCAAGATGGATGCAACAATCTCCTGTTGCTTCTATGAAGGCCGTAATAGACGACATCACCAAACAGCTCCATAGTCACATACACAGCAAAGGAGAGATGTTGTTTACACCTAGTGATGTCAGTGGTATTGAGTGACATCACAGCACAGTGCTAAGGCTCCTGGGCCTGGACACAGCAGCGGCTGCAATATCTCAACGGAGAATACGTTTATATCTATGTGTGTGTGTGCGCATATATATATATATATATATATATATATATATATATATATATATATATTCTCCGCCGAAATCACTTTTAAACCCATTTCCACCTTTTTTTCCCTTCTCTTCCTCTTACTTTTTTTTCACGTTTTTTTACGTTTTTCTCCTTTTCGCCTCTTTTCTGGGCGTATTATTCTTCTTTTTCTTCTTTTTTTTCGTCTAATGCATACCCCATCAGTGCAGCAATGCTTATTCAATACCGCCAGCAGATGGAGACACTGGGGGATAATTTTCTAAGGATTTATACTGATTTTTCCTGTCTGAATTTGTCGCACAGAAAGTTGCAGGCCAAATATGTGTGACATTTCTGCGACTTTAGCTTCTAGAGCATTTTTACAACATTATACATAGGTGCTGAATACATAAAAAGCGACTGTTCAGCGACAGACAAGTCGCATCGGCTGAAAGTAGGCCAGAATGTCAGTCCATGTTGGAGCAGGTTTAGATACAGTCTAAAGCATAGATCTCAAAGTCTGTGCACAGAATTTAGCAAGGGCCTCGCACCTTCTGATGCATCAGGTAGGTGCACAATAGCATAGCCTAACCCTCTGTACTTTGGTCTATATTGATGCGGGACATAGACAGCCAGCTGATGACCAATCCATTAGTGCAATGGATGGCTGGAAGCATTTGTCTTTGCCTTTGCAATACCACAGAAGCAATGCATGGTCAATGTACAGCAATGACACACCTGTGTGAACAGCCAGGAGACCCCCCCCCCCATGTTATGTTACATAGTTACATAGTTAGTACGGTCGAAAAAAGACATATGTCCATCACGTTCAACCAGGGAATTAAGGGGTAGGGGTGTGGCGCGATATTGGGGAAGGGATGAGATTTTATATTTCTTCATAAGCATTAATCTTATTTTGTCAATTAGGAACATTCAGCACCCACCCGCTATCAAGGCAGCTGCCTATCATGTCATGCCCTACCTGCACAGGTGTGCTGGCTACTCAAATGATCCAATTAAGGAGGCCATTTAGTCAGCAGCAGCAGAAGTCCTGTGCCTGGACGCTCCAACAGGGGCCAGACACAAGCAGAAGCAGAAGCAGCAGAAGCAGCAGAAGCAGCAGCAGCACCACCTTTTGTTTTTTGGCTGCAGCAGCAGCAAGGCCCACAGGGCTGGCTAGCTGGCTAGCCAGCAAGCAGGTAGCAATGAAAGTAGGAATCTTTCTTTTTAACCCTGTAAGGGGGTGGTGCACTGTACCCGAAGATACTGCCATATCGGGTCAATGCATAGGGCGACGGAAGCAAGCTTCGAAATCGGCCCCCGTTCTCAAAAATCCATTTAATATATGGTCCCCAGATAGGGGACGTATCAGATATTAAACTGATAAGAACAGATACTACACTTGATCTTAGCCAAAAGGCCGAGAAGCGATAACCGTGAAAGGGGCGGGCCCAACAAGGTCCCCTTCATGGGCACTATCACTGCTTGCTGTCAGGGAGGCTGCCAGACAATTTTCCATGCACACTCTGGGCTGGGGGGCAGTCAACCACCAGTACACACAGCAGAACCTAAACCCATACCATTATTGCTAAGCAGCAAGACAGGGGCCCATTGCACTCCCACGGGGCCTTTTTAAATGCAATCCATAACCCGGATTTGCCAGGAACCCTTCTTACTCCTCCTACTTGCATGTGACACTGGGCTTAGGATCTGCATAGGAAACACACACACAAGCACACACCTACCTTTGTTGCCTGCAGATGCCTCCTTGGCTGTCCCCAAACGGTATCAAACCAACACCCACGGGAAGCTGTAAGCATAGAGGACATGCCTGCACCCCATTGGACTTACCTGTGTGGGTTAAATCCGGGTTATTTGACAACCTATGGCGGTGATGGTTCTGCTCAGGCAGAGCAGTGCTGATGCTCCTCATAAAGCTGTCGCTGCTGTGAAGGTTCTAGGTGACATCACAAATCCCTTTGGTTACATACACAACAAAGCTGGGTTGTTGTTGTTTACACTCTGCAAGGCCTGTGGAAGTGAGTGACATCATAGCACTGTAGTTCTGAGGGTTCAAGATGGATGCAACAATCTCCTGTTGCTTCTATGAAGGCCGTAATAGACGACATCACCAAACAGCTCCATAGTCACATACACAGCAAAGGAGAGATGTTGTTTACACCTAGTGATGTCAGTGGTATTGAGTGACATCACAGCACAGTGCTAAGGCTCCTGGGCCTGGACACAGCAGCGGCTGCAATATCTCAACGGAGAATACGTTTATATATATGTGTGTGTGTGCGCATATATATATATATATATATATATATATATATATATATATATATATATTCTCCGCCGAAATCACTTTTAAACCCATTTCCACCTTTTTTTCCCTTCTCTTCCTCTTACTTTTTTTTCACGTTTTTTTACGTTTTTCTCCTTTTCGCCTCTTTTCTGGGCGTATTATTCTTCTTTTTCTTCTTTTTTTTCGTCTAATGCATACCCCATCAGTGCAGCAATGCTTATTCAATACCGCCAGCAGATGGAGACACTGGGGGATAATTTTCTAAGGATTTATACTGATTTTTCCTGTCTGAATTTGTCGCACAGAAAGTTGCAGGCCAAATATGTGTGACATTTCTGCGACTTTAGCTTCTAGAGCATTTTTACAACATTATACATAGGTGCTGAATACATAAAAAGCGACTGTTCAGCGACAGACAAGTCGCATCGGCTGAAAGTAGGCCAGAATGTCAGTCCATGTTGGAGCAGGTTTAGATACAGTCTAAAGCATAGATCTCAAAGTCTGTGCACAGAATTTAGCAAGGGCCTCGCACCTTCTGATGCATCAGGTAGGTGCACAATAGCATAGCCTAACCCTCTGTACTTTGGTCTATATTGATGCGGGACATAGACAGCCAGCTGATGACCAATCCATTAGTGCAATGGATGGCTGGAAGCATTTGTCTTTGCCTTTGCAATACCACAGAAGCAATGCATGGTCAATGTACAGCAATGACACACCTGTGTGAACAGCCAGGAGACCCCCCCCCCCCCCCCCCCCCATGTTATGTTACATAGTTACATAGTTAGTACGGTCGAAAAAAGACATATGTCCATCACGTTCAACCAGGGAATTAAGGGGTAGGGGTGTGGCGCGATATTGGGGAAGGGATGAGATTTTATATTTCTTCATAAGCATTAATCTTATTTTGTCAATTAGGAACATTCAGCACCCACCCGCTATCAAGGCAGCTGCCTATCATGTCATGCCCTACCTGCACAGGTGTGCTGGCTACTCAAATGATCCAATTAAGGAGGCCATTTAGTCAGCAGCAGCAGAAGTCCTGTGCCTGGACGCTCCAACAGGGGCCAGACACAAGCAGAAGCAGAAGCAGCAGAAGCAGCAGCAGCACCACCTTTTGTTTTTTGGCTGCAGCAGCAGCAAGGCCCACAGGGCTGGCTAGCTGGCTAGCCAGCAAGCAGGTAGCAATGAAAGTAGGAATCTTTCTTTTTAACCCTGTAAGGGGGTGGTGCACTGTACCCGAAGATACTGCCATATCGGGTCAATGCATAGGGCGACGGAAGCAAGCTTCGAAATCGGCCCCCGTTCTCAAAAATCCATTTAATATATGGTCCCCAGATAGGGGACGTATCAGATATTAAACTGATAAGAACAGATACTACACTTGATCTTAGCCAAAAGGCCGAGAAGCGATAACCGTGAAAGGGGCGGGCCCAACAAGGTCCCCTTCATGGGCACTATCACTGCTTGCTGTCAGGGAGGCTGCCAGACAATTTTCCATGCACACTCTGGGCTGGGGGGCAGTCAACCACCAGTACACACAGCAGAACCTAAACCCATACCATTATTGCTAAGCAGCAAGACAGGGGCCCATTGCACTCCCACGGGGCCTTTTTAAATGCAATCCATAACCCGGATTTGCCAGGAACCCTTCTTACTCCTCCTACTTGCATGTGACACTGGGCTTAGGATCTGCATAGGAAACACACACACAAGCACACACCTACCTTTGTTGCCTGCAGATGCCTCCTTGGCTGTCCCCAAACGGTATCAAACCAACACCCACGGGAAGCTGTAAGCATAGAGGACATGCCTGCACCCCATTGGACTTACCTGTGTGGGTTAAATCCGGGTTATTTGACAACCTATGGCGGTGATGGTTCTGCTCAGGCAGAGCAGTGCTGATGCTCCTCATAAAGCTGTCGCTGCTGTGAAGGTTCTAGGTGACATCACAAATCCCTTTGGTTACATACACAACAAAGCTGGGTTGTTGTTGTTTACACTCTGCAAGGCCTGTGGAAGTGAGTGACATCATAGCACTGTAGTTCTGAGGGTTCAAGATGGATGCAACAATCTCCTGTTGCTTCTATGAAGGCCGTAATAGACGACATCACCAAACAGCTCCATAGTCACATACACAGCAAAGGAGAGATGTTGTTTACACCTAGTGATGTCAGTGGTATTGAGTGACATCACAGCACAGTGCTAAGGCTCCTGGGCCTGGACACAGCAGCGGCTGCAATATCTCAACGGAGAATACGTTTATATCTATGTGTGTGTGTGCGCATATATATATATATATATATATATATATATATATATATATATATATATTTCTCCGCCGAAATCACTTTTAAACCCATTTCCACCTTTTTTTCCCTTCTCTTCCTCTTACTTTTTTTTCACGTTTTTTTACGTTTTTCTCCTTTTCGCCTCTTTTCTGGGCGTATTATTCTTCTTTTTCTTCTTTTTTTTCGTCTAATGCATACCCCATCAGTGCAGCAATGCTTATTCAATACCGCCAGCAGATGGAGACACTGGGGGATAATTTTCTAAGGATTTATACTGATTTTTCCTGTCTGAATTTGTCGCACAGAAAGTTGCAGGCCAAATATGTGTGACATTTCTGCGACTTTAGCTTCTAGAGCATTTTTACAACATTATACATAGGTGCTGAATACATAAAAAGCGACTGTTCAGCGACAGACAAGTCGCATCGGCTGAAAGTAGGCCAGAATGTCAGTCCATGTTGGAGCAGGTTTAGATACAGTCTAAAGCATAGATCTCAAAGTCTGTGCACAGAATTTAGCAAGGGCCTCGCACCTTCTGATGCATCAGGTAGGTGCACAATAGCATAGCCTAACCCTCTGTACTTTGGTCTATATTGATGCGGGACATAGACAGCCAGCTGATGACCAATCCATTAGTGCAATGGATGGCTGGAAGCATTTGTCTTTGCCTTTGCAATACCACAGAAGCAATGCATGGTCAATGTACAGCAATGACACACCTGTGTGAACAGCCAGGAGACCCCCCCCCCCCCCCCCATGTTATGTTACATAGTTACATAGTTAGTACGGTCGAAAAAAGACATATGTCCATCACGTTCAACCAGGGAATTAAGGGGTAGGGGTGTGGCGCGATATTGGGGAAGGGATGAGATTTTATATTTCTTCATAAGCATTAATCTTATTTTGTCAATTAGGAACATTCAGCACCCACCCGCTATCAAGGCAGCTGCCTATCATGTCATGCCCTACCTGCACAGGTGTGCTGGCTACTCAAATGATCCAATTAAGGAGGCCATTTAGTCAGCAGCAGCAGAAGTCCTGTGCCTGGACGCTCCAACAGGGGCCAGACACAAGCAGAAGCAGAAGCAGCAGAAGCAGCAGCAGCACCACCTTTTGTTTTTTGGCTGCAGCAGCAGCAAGGCCCACAGGGCTGGCTAGCTGGCTAGCCAGCAAGCAGGTAGCAATGAAAGTAGGAATCTTTCTTTTTAACCCTGTAAGGGGGTGGTGCACTGTACCCGAAGATACTGCCATATCGGGTCAATGCATAGGGCGACGGAAGCAAGCTTCGAAATCGGCCCCCGTTCTCAAAAATCCATTTAATATATGGTCCCCAGATAGGGGACGTATCAGATATTAAACTGATAAGAACAGATAAGGTTTCAACAAAATTTTATTCAATAAATAAGAAACCATACAAAATTTAAAATGCAAAATAATAAAAGGTTCACAAAAGTTTTAAAATACAAATAATAAAACCAGTAATAAAAGGAGAAAAAATAAAAATGGCAGGATAAAACATTATACAAATGTCATAAAAACTGATTATATTGTTATTTCGTTCCATAGAGGCAGACACCACATGGATGCTGCCTCGCTGGCCCCCAACTGTTTCTTGTCTCTTAGGTAATAGATGTACATCTCACTCAGGGCCAGCTTTATACAGTTTTTAACATCAATAAAATCATGTTTAAAAAGTAAGATGTTCCTAACTTTCCAGATGGCATTTTTAAAACAATTAATAATCATCCAGCAGATCATCTGCTGTTTAAAATTGGGGCAGTTAAAAAGACCGTAAAAGACACATTCGTGATTAAAATCTTTTAGGCCGCAGGCCCACTTCAAAAGTGGGCCTACCTTCCTCCAAAGCTCCCGTGCAAAAGGGCAGTTCCAAAATATGTGCAGCACCGTTTCGTCCACTCCGCAGCCATCTCTCGGGCACTTGGCTCTCGCCACCAGTCCTCGCCTGTGCTGGAACTCACGAGTAGGGAGGCACTGGTGGACGATTGCCCAGGCAAGATCCCTGTGTACATTCGCCAGAAACTTCCCGTACACGTTCCGCCATACCTTTTTGGATCTTGCCTGTGTGAAATTGGACACTGCCAGGGTAACCTCACTCCGCCTGAGGACCTTTGATACCTTTCTCTGGTCCCCCAGTATGTCAGGCTCCAAATCTTGGAGACCTAGGAGCCTGACTGTCTTTTCCAACACCACATAATGTTTTGGGGGACACAGAAGCACCGGAGCGTTCAGAGGGATGCGCAACCATCTTTTAAAAACCATGCCCGCAGCGTACCTTAAAAAGCAGCTAAAAATGCCATCGGATTTAATAATTTTAAAACAGAAACAGAAATACTTTATGTAAAAGAAAGTAAAAAGGTTAGGAACATCTTTCCCGCCATTATCTTTACTTTTGTACATAAAATCACGCTTTAATTTCTCCATTTTTGAACCCCATAAAAAAGTAAAAACAATTCTAGTTACTTTTTTTATGTATAAAATAGATGGAGGAAATACCATGGCAATGTATAGCATAATAGGGAGTAAAACCATCTTTATTATTAAAATCTTCCCCTCCATGGTAAGGTTTCTAAGATTCCACATTAAAATCTTCTTCTCCATCTTAGCTATAGCTGAATCCCAGTTAGGGCTCCCATCATTGACCTGGTTAAAAACAATACCTAAAACTTTAATTTGATCCTGTTGCATTGTGACTCCTGGGGTGATGGATGAATCCCAGGAGCCAATATAAAAACAGTCACATTTATCTGTGTTTAGCTTAAAACCAGAGACCTCGCAGAAATAGCTGGTGTTCCTCAATGCCCCCCTCATGGATGGAGAGTCCGGGCACAGTATGGTGACATCATCCATGTACCCCAACACCTTTAGATGGGTCCCTCCTCCACCAGGTATCGGTACGCCTCTTACTACCCGGTCTTTTCTGAGGAGGGCCATCAGTGGTTCGATTGCGCAAATAAAAAGGAGTGGGGACAGGGGGCAGCCCTGTTTGACACCTGATAAAAGAGGAACACCGCTGGTTAAAAAGCCATTAACAGAGACTTGACTAAAACAGGATCGGTATAAAAGCATGATTCGGCTTAAAATCGTTTCAGGCACTGCCATCTTTTTAAGAACTAAAAACAGGTATTCATGGGAGACCCTATCAAAGGCTTTTTCAAAGTCTAAGGATAAAATTGCTACAGTTTGATTTCTATCCTTAAAATACCATAAAACATCTCTTAAAATATTTAGGGATTCAGCTATAGACCTTCCAGGTACCCCACAAACCTGATTTGGGTGAATTAATTTATGAATAAAAGGTTTAAAACGGACAGCTAATAACTTGGCTAAAACTTTATAATCGACATTTAAAAGTGTGATGGGGCGCCAATTTTTTAGCATATCCTTTTCACCCTTTTTAAAAAGTAATGATACAATCCCCCTCCTCCAGGAAGGGGGAAGTTCATTAACAATAAAAGTTTCTTTATACAATAAAACCATATCATCCTTTAAAATATCCCAAAAAGCTAAATAAAATTCGATGGGTAAACCATCTTCCCCAGGGGCCTTCCCACTAGAAAAACTTTTAAAAACAAATAAAAGTTCATCTAAGTTAAGATCACGGGATAAAACCTCCTGGTCTAAAACATCTAGCTTAAAATCAAGGGAATTAAGAACATGTTCTAAAAAGGATGGATTAAGATCTTTCTTATTAAAAAGAAGCTGGTAGAAGTTAAAAACTGCATCTAACATGCCTTTTGGAGTGGATTCACCCTCAAGGTTTTGGATGATATCCCTCCTATTCATCACTTTTTTAAAAAAGAAACGGGAACATTTCTCGCCCTCCTCCAGGTGCTGCACATGTGAGTTAAAAATGATTTGTTTCCCTTTCTTTTCTATGGCATGTTTTATTTCAGTTTTAAGGTTTAAAATATCATTTTCTACATCCATACCAGCTTCTTTCAATTTAAAAAGTACATTTAAACGCATGTTAAGAACATAAAACCACTGTTTTTCCATTTTTGCCTTCTTCTTACCTGCTTTGATAAAAAAAAATCTGATTTTAGATTTGGTGCCCTCCCACCAGTGCAGCATAGGCTCGTGGGGTTTTCTTTGTGATTGCCAGCATTGGTAGGTCCGCACAAACTCCTCTTTTATCTCAGGGTCCTCTAGGAGTGTGGTGTTTAATCTCCAGAGGCCCCTTTTTGCTTTTTGCTCCCCCTCTAGCTCCAGGCCCACCAAGAGGAGCTTATGATCAGAGAAGATATTCTGCTCGAGCGTGCATTTCAGGGGTTTAAAAGCTCTAGAGGAAAAAATAAAATCGATTCTGGAGCTCACTCTTCCATTGGACCATGTGGCGCCCGGGTCCTCCGGCAAGAGATCCTTCCAGCAATCTTTCAAATTAAAATCATCAATAACATTTTTAAGCAGGTAAGAAGTGCGGTCTTTACGATTAATATCCCCACCCTGCCGGTGTTCCCCATCACGTATGCAGTTAAAATCACCTCCCACCAGCAGGGGGGAAGACCCAACACAAAACAGTGGTAAAATTTCAAATAGTTCTGCCCGCTCCTGTTTATCAGGAGGGGCATACACATTTAAAACACGAATTAAAAGTCCATTAAAATATAGATGAATTAAAAGAGCTCTGCCAGGCACAATCTCAGTTAC
This sequence comes from Hyla sarda, assembly GCF_029499605.1. Classification (NCBI taxonomy): domain Eukaryota; kingdom Metazoa; phylum Chordata; class Amphibia; order Anura; family Hylidae; genus Hyla; species Hyla sarda. The sequence continues at coordinate 22,288 of NW_026611008.1, forward strand.
TGTATGAATAGAAAAGGACTGGCCTCGGCAGAGCAGCCCAACACCCACAGAACGACAGTCATTTGCACCGGACCATATGGATGGGCCCAGCTTCCAGTCTTCTTTTAAGTCTTTATAGTCCATTTTACTAGGGATTCCACATTCTTGTAGCAGGCAAAGGTCAAAGTCACATGTCTCTAGATAAGAAAATAAAGCAGCCCTGCGATCAGGGCTCTTTAAGGACCTCACATTGAGTGAGGCAATTTTTACAGGGATAGGCATAGTTTATGGAGAGTCCGTGCTTGGAGAATCAAAGTCAATAATAAGCTGCGTACCGTCATCCCCCGCCTGCGGGGTCATCAGCTCCTTGATGTTCTGAGGGTCGGAGCTTGAGATCGATGATGCCCCGACCCTGAGCTCGCTCTCGTCCGAACTACGGCACGCCGCTTTCCTTTGAATGTCTTCCTCTTCTTCTTCTCTTTGTCTTTTAAATGTCACACTGCTATCCATATCCTCTGTGTTGCTCTCACTCGATGTAATCTCTGGCCCCCGGCTGATGGATCTGCGTCTTCTTTCATCTTTTGACGACTGGAACTGCTGCACAGGGGCCTGTGAGGCCTCTTTTCCGGAACCTTTGCCGCTACCTTGGGAAGTTTTCATCGCTTGTTCCCCAGCAAGCGTTGCTGAGGACTGTTGCTCCAACTTCCCCATCGATCGACGATGGCCAGTTTTACCCACCGGGTCCACTGCTGGCGGGGCAGCAAACCCTGGTTTGGCGCCACTTGTCTTCTTGGCCCTGTCCTGTATAGGCGGAGTAACAGGACCAGGCTCAGACCTGGCCACCTGGCTCCCCTTCCGGCGGGCTTTCACCGGGGCCTCTTCGTCCGGAGCAGGGCGACCCTGGGCCAAGCCAGTACCTGGCTTATGCTGCAATTTTGGGTCCACCTCTGCCCCCACCGAGGCCCGTCGGCTGCCACCCGCCACAGGTGAGCCCCCTTCAGAAGTTTCGGCGGGCTCTTGAGCCAGGTAGGAAGTCGATCGACGTCTTTCAATTTCCCGGGCAGTAAACTCGATCACCCGCCCGGGCTTCGTGGAATCCCCATGGCCTCCCCCTAGCACTACCACCGGTGGGCCCCCCGATGGAGCACCAGAGGTCTTGGGCCTGGACCCATCAGTACCTGCCATCTGGGGTTTGGGCATCTTAAAAAAGGACGTCTTTTGTCCTGTCCCCTCTTTGGGTGGGCCCAGCCTTGACCCACCCATCGTAGTTTTTGCTTTATGGGGACAGGAATTAAAATCGTGATTTTCCTCTCCGCAGAGGTTGCACCTTATCGTATGGCTACATCTTGAGGCTATGTGACCTTCTTGGCCACACCTATTGCAGCGAATCACACGCTCCGCGCCGCAGGTCTCCTGGGTGTGGCCAAACCTCAAGCAATTTCGGCAATACATAGGCATTTGAGGATAGAACAGGAAGCCCCGAACTCTCCCGATGGCAAAATTTGGGGGCGGATGGCAAAGACCCCCAATACCACCGGGATCCTTACGGAGCTTGACCCAGAACTTCCTCTTGCCGTTCCAGAACCGCACGGAGTTCAAGATTTTGTTTGCGAATCGCACCTCTTCGCAGTATCGCTGAAGAAAAGTGGCTATATCCTCCGTGGTCACATGAGGGCTGTGCATAGCCACCACCAACGGTATATGTTCCTCACCATAGAGGAACTGGAACGAAAGACCGTCGAGTCGATCGTCCCTCTGGTCCGCACCAGACAAGGTTGCATAGATGTTATCGCAACACGCCGTGGCCGTGAAGGTGACGGTATACAGGCCACGGCTTTCCTGGTCATTTAGACACAGGATGTCCTCCCTATTGAGGCGGAAGTAGTCAAGAAGAATCACCTCCGCAATGAAGCGGAGGTTCTTCAACTGACGATGGCTCTCCGACACCTCTATGCGGATGGTATTTCGCATCGACATTTCCCCAGAGGGGAAAGCCCAGGAGAACGGCATCTTCCACACCCAGGGACTAAGCCCCTTCCCCAATAGCAGCAGGGGCTCGGAATCCCGCTATAAAAGCGGAACCCTTACCCAAGGCAGAGGTCGGGGGTACCCTAGGTGCTTCCGAAGCTACAGGTAACGCTCAACGTACCGAAAATGCCTTCTGAGACACAAGGTCCCAGAGACAGGGGGATCGCAACCCGTTGTCTGTGGACTAAGCCCGCTCCCCAATAGCAGCAAGGGGGTGAAGTCCCTCCGTAAGGAGAGACAATCCCCCAAGGCCGAGAAGCGGGGTACCACAGACACCTTCCGACCAGACCAAATGCAGATACTACACCTGATCTTAGCCAAAAGGCCGAGAAGCGATAACCGTGAAAGGGGCGGGCCCAACAAGGTCCCCTTCATGGGCACTATCACTGCTTGCTGTCAGGGAGGCTGCCAGACAATTTTCCATGCACACTCTGGGCTGGGGGGCAGTCAACCACCAGTACACACAGCAGAACCTAAACCCATACCATTATTGCTAAGCAGCAAGACAGGGGCCCATTGCACTCCCACGGGGCCTTTTTAAATGCAATCCATAACCCGGATTTGCCAGGAACCCTTCTTACTCCTCCTACTTGCATGTGACACTGGGCTTAGGATCTGCATAGGAAACACACACACAAGCACACACCTACCTTTGTTGCCTGCAGATGCCTCCTTGGCTGTCCCCAAACGGTATCAAACCAACACCCACGGGAAGCTGTAAGCATAGAGGACATGCCTGCACCCCATTGGACTTACCTGTGTGGGTTAAATCCGGGTTATTTGACAACCTATGGCGGTGATGGTTCTGCTCAGGCAGAGCAGTGCTGATGCTCCTCATAAAGCTGTCGCTGCTGTGAAGGTTCTAGGGGAAATCACAAATCCCTTTGGTTACATACACAACAAAGCTGGGTTGTTGTTGTTTACACTCTGCAAGGCCTGTGGAAGTGAGTGACATCATAGCACTGTAGTTCTGAGGGTTCAAGATGGATGCAACAATCTCCTGTTGCTTCTATGAAGGCCGTAATAGACGACATCACCAAACAGCTCCATAGTCACATACACAGCAAAGGAGAGATGTTGTTTACACTTAGTGATGTCAGTGGTATTGAGTGACATCACAGCACAGTGCTAAGGCTCCTGGGCCTGGACACAGCAGCGGCTGCAATATCTCAACGGAGAATACGTTTATATCTATGTGTGTGTGTGCGCATATATATATATATATATATATATATATATATATATATATATATTTCTCCGCCGAAATCACTTTTAAACCCATTTCCACCTTTTTTTCCCTTCTCTTCCTCTTACTTTTTTTTCACGTTTTTTTACGTTTTTCTCCTTTTCGCCTCTTTTCTGGGCGTATTATTCTTCTTTTTCTTCTTTTTTTTCGTCTAATGCATACCCCATCAGTGCAGCAATGCTTATTCAATACCGCCAGCAGATGGAGACACTGGGGGATAATTTTCTAAGGATTTATACTGATTTTTCCTGTCTGAATTTGTCGCACAGAAAGTTGCAGGCCAAATATGTGTGACATTTCTGCGACTTTAGCTTCTAGAGCATTTTTACAACATTATACATAGGTGCTGAATACATAAAAAGCGACTGTTCAGCGACAGACAAGTCGCATCGGCTGAAAGTAGGCCAGAATGTCAGTCCATGTTGGAGCAGGTTTAGATACAGTCTAAAGCATAGATCTCAAAGTCTGTGCACAGAATTTAGCAAGGGCCTCGCACCTTCTGATGCATCAGGTAGGTGCACAATAGCATAGCCTAACCCTCTGTACTTTGGTCTATATTGATGCGGGACATAGACAGCCAGCTGATGACCAATCCATTAGTGCAATGGATGGCTGGAAGCATTTGTCTTTGCCTTTGCAATACCACAGAAGCAATGCATGGTCAATGTACAGCAATGACACACCTGTGTGAACAGCCAGGAGACCCCCCCCCCCCCCCCATGTTATGTTACATAGTTACATAGTTAGTACGGTCGAAAAAAGACATATGTCCATCACGTTCAACCAGGGAATTAAGGGGTAGGGGTGTGGCGCGATATTGGGGAAGGGATGAGATTTTATATTTCTTCATAAGCATTAATCTTATTTTGTCAATTAGGAACATTCAGCACCCACCCGCTATCAAGGCAGCTGCCTATCATGTCATGCCCTACCTGCACAGGTGTGCTGGCTACTCAAATGATCCAATTAAGGAGGCCATTTAGTCAGCAGCAGCAGAAGTCCTGTGCCTGGACGCTCCAACAGGGGCCAGACACAAGCAGAAGCAGAAGCAGCAGAAGCAGCACCACCTTTTGTTTTTTGGCTGCAGCAGCAGCAAGGCCCACAGGGCTGGCTAGCTGGCTAGCCAGCAAGCAGGTAGCAATGAAAGTAGGAATCTTTCTTTTTAACCCTGTAAGGGGGTGGTGCACTGTACCCGAAGATACTGCCATATCGGGTCAATGCATAGGGCGACGGAAGCAAGCTTCGAAATCGGCCCCCGTTCTCAAAAATCCATTTAATATATGGTCCCCAGATAGGGGACGTATCAGATATTAAACTGATAAGAACAGATACTACACTTGATCTTAGCCAAAAGGCCGAGAAGCGATAACCGTGAAAGGGGCGGGCCCAACAAGGTCCCCTTCATGGGCACTATCACTGCTTGCTGTCAGGGAGGCTGCCAGACAATTTTCCATGCACACTCTGGGCTGGGGGGCAGTCAACCACCAGTACACACAGCAGAACCTAAACCCATACCATTATTGCTAAGCAGCAAGACAGGGGCCCATTGCACTCCCACGGGGCCTTTTTAAATGCAATCCATAACCCGGATTTGCCAGGAACCCTTCTTACTCCTCCTACTTGCATGTGACACTGGGCTTAGGATCTGCATAGGAAACACACACACAAGCACACACCTACCTTTGTTGCCTGCAGATGCCTCCTTGGCTGTCCCCAAACGGTATCAAACCAACACCCACGGGAAGCTGTAAGCATAGAGGACATGCCTGCACCCCATTGGACTTACCTGTGTGGGTTAAATCCGGGTTATTTGACAACCTATGGCGGTGATGGTTCTGCTCAGGCAGAGCAGTGCTGATGCTCCTCATAAAGCTGTCGCTGCTGTGAAGGTTCTAGGTGACATCACAAATCCCTTTGGTTACATACACAACAAAGCTGGGTTGTTGTTGTTTACACTCTGCAAGGCCTGTGGAAGTGAGTGACATCATAGCACTGTAGTTCTGAGGGTTCAAGATGGATGCAACAATCTCCTGTTGCTTCTATGAAGGCCGTAATAGACGACATCACCAAACAGCTCCATAGTCACATACACAGCAAAGGAGAGATGTTGTTTACACCTAGTGATGTCAGTGGTATTGAGTGACATCACAGCACAGTGCTAAGGCTCCTGGGCCTGGACACAGCAGCGGCTGCAATATCTCAACGGAGAATACGTTTATATCTATGTGTGTGTGTGCGCATATATATATATATATATATATATATATATATATATATATATATATATTTCTCCGCCAAAATCACTTTTAAACCCATTTCCACCTTTTTTTCCCTTCTCTTCCTCTTACTTTTTTTTCACGTTTTTTTACGTTTTTCTCCTTTTCGCCTCTTTTCTGGGCGTATTATTCTTCTTTTTCTTCTTTTTTTTCGTCTAATGCATACCCCATCAGTGCAGCAATGCTTATTCAATACCGCCAGCAGATGGAGACACTGGGGGATAATTTTCTAAGGATTTATACTGATTTTTCCTGTCTGAATTTGTCGCACAGAAAGTTGCAGGCCAAATATGTGTGACATTTCTGCGACTTTAGCTTCTAGAGCATTTTTACAACATTATACATAGGTGCTGAATACATAAAAAGCGACTGTTCAGCGACAGACAAGTCGCATCGGCTGAAAGTAGGCCAGAATGTCAGTCCATGTTGGAGCAGGTTTAGATACAGTCTAAAGCATAGATCTCAAAGTCTGTGCACAGAATTTAGCAAGGGCCTCGCACCTTCTGATGCATCAGGTAGGTGCACAATAGCATAGCCTAACCCTCTGTACTTTGGTCTATATTGATGCGGGACATAGACAGCCAGCTGATGACCAATCCATTAGTGCAATGGATGGCTGGAAGCATTTGTCTTTGCCTTTGCAATACCACAGAAGCAATGCATGGTCAATGTACAGCAATGACACACCTGTGTGAACAGCCAGGAGACCCCCCCCAACCCCCCCCCCCATGTTATGTTACATAGTTACATAGTTAGTACGGTCGAAAAAAGACATATGTCCATCACGTTCAACCAGGGAATTAAGGGGTAGGGGTGTGGCGCGATATTGGGGAAGGGATGAGATTTTATATTTCTTCATAAGCATTAATCTTATTTTGTCAATTAGGAACATTCAGCACCCACCCGCTATCAAGGCAGCTGCCTATCATGTCATGCCCTACCTGCACAGGTGTGCTGGCTACTCAAATGATCCAATTAAGGAGGCCATTTAGTCAGCAGCAGCAGAAGTCCTGTGCCTGGACGCTCCAACAGGGGCCAGACACAAGCAGAAGCAGAAGCAGCAGAAGCAGCAGCAGCACCACCTTTTGTTTTTTGGCTGCAGCAGCAGCAAGGCCCACAGGGCTGGCTAGCTGGCTAGCCAGCAAGCAGGTAGCAATGAAAGTAGGAATCTTTCTTTTTAACCCTGTAAGGGGGTGGTGCACTGTACCCGAAGATACTGCCATATCGGGTCAATGCATAGGGCGACGGAAGCAAGCTTCGAAATCGGCCCCCGTTCTCAAAAATCCATTTAATATATGGTCCCCAGATAGGGGACGTATCAGATATTAAACTGATAAGAACAGATACTACACTTGATCTTAGCCAAAAGGCTGAGAAGCGATAACCGTGAAAGGGGCGGGCCCAACAAGGTCCCCTTCATGGGCACTATCACTGCTTGCTGTCAGGGAGGCTGCCAGACAATTTTCCATGCACACTCTGGGCTGGGGGGCAGTCAACCACCAGTACACACAGCAGAACCTAAACCCATACCATTATTGCTAAGCAGCAAGACAGGGGCCCATTGCACTCCCACGGGGCCTTTTTAAATGCAATCCATAACCCGGATTTGCCAGGAACCCTTCTTACTCCTCCTACTTGCATGTGACACTGGGCTTAGGATCTGCATAGGAAACACACACACAAGCACACACCTACCTTTGTTGCCTGCAGATGCCTCCTTGGCTGTCCCCAAACGGTATCAAACCAACACCCACGGGAAGCTGTAAGCATAGAGGACATGCCTGCACCCCATTGGACTTACCTGTGTGGGTTAAATCCGGGTTATTTGACAACCTATGGCGGTGATGGTTCTGCTCAGGCAGAGCAGTGCTGATGCTCCTCATAAAGCTGTCGCTGCTGTGAAGGTTCTAGGTGACATCACAAATCCCTTTGGTTACATACACAACAAAGCTGGGTTGTTGTTGTTTACACTCTGCAAGGCCTGTGGAAGTGAGTGACATCATAGCACTGTAGTTCTGAGGGTTCAAGATGGATGCAACAATCTCCTGTTGCTTCTATGAAGGCCGTAATAGACGACATCACCAAACAGCTCCATAGTCACATACACAGCAAAGGAGAGATGTTGTTTACACCTAGTGATGTCAGTGGTATTGAGTGACATCACAGCACAGTGCTAAGGCTCCTGGGCCTGGACACAGCAGCGGCTGCAATATCTCAACGGAGAATACGTTTATATCTATGTGTGTGTGTGCGCATATATATATATATATATATATATATATATATATATATATATATATTTCTCCGCCGAAATCACTTTTAAACCCATTTCCACCTTTTTTTCCCTTCTCTTCCTCTTACTTTTTTTTCACGTTTTTTTACGTTTTTCTCCTTTTCGCCTCTTTTCTGGGCGTATTATTCTTCTTTTTCTTCTTTTTTTTCGTCTAATGCATACCCCATCAGTGCAGCAATGCTTATTCAATACCGCCAGCAGATGGAGACACTGGGGGATAATTTTCTAAGGATTTATACTGATTTTTCCTGTCTGAATTTGTCGCACAGAAAGTTGCAGGCCAAATATGTGTGACATTTCTGCGACTTTAGCTTCTAGAGCATTTTTACAACATTATACATAGGTGCTGAATACATAAAAAGCGACTGTTCAGCGACAGACAAGTCGCATCGGCTGAAAGTAGGCCAGAATGTCAGTCCATGTTGGAGCAGGTTTAGATACAGTCTAAAGCATAGATCTCAAAGTCTGTGCACAGAATTTAGCAAGGGCCTCGCACCTTCTGATGCATCAGGTAGGTGCACAATAGCATAGCCTAACCCTCTGTACTTTGGTCTATATTGATGCGGGACATAGACAGCCAGCTGATGACCAATCCATTAGTGCAATGGATGGCTGGAAGCATTTGTCTTTGCCTTTGCAATACCACAGAAGCAATGCATGGTCAATGTACAGCAATGACACACCTGTGTGAACAGCCAGGAGACCCCCCCCAACCCCCCCCCCCATGTTATGTTACATAGTTACATAGTTAGTACGGTCGAAAAAAGACATATGTCCATCACGTTCAACCAGGGAATTAAGGGGTAGGGGTGTGGCGCGATATTGGGGAAGGGATGAGATTTTATATTTCTTCATAAGCATTAATCTTATTTTGTCAATTAGGAACATTCAGCACCCACCCGCTATCAAGGCAGCTGCCTATCATGTCATGCCCTACCTGCACAGGTGTGCTGGCTACTCAAATGATCCAATTAAGGAGGCCATTTAGTCAGCAGCAGCAGAAGTCCTGTGCCTGGACGCTCCAACAGGGGCCAGACACAAGCAGAAGCAGAAGCAGCAGAAGCAGCAGCAGCACCACCTTTTGTTTTTTGGCTGCAGCAGCAGCAAGGCCCACAGGGCTGGCTAGCTGGCTAGCCAGCAAGCAGGTAGCAATGAAAGTAGGAATCTTTCTTTTTAACCCTGTAAGGGGGTGGTGCACTGTACCCGAAGATACTGCCATATCGGGTCAATGCATAGGGCGACGGAAGCAAGCTTCGAAATCGGCCCCCGTTCTCAAAAATCCATTTAATATATGGTCCCCAGATAGGGGACGTATCAGATATTAAACTGATAAGAACAGATACTACACTTGATCTTAGCCAAAAGGCCGAGAAGCGATAACCGTGAAAGGGGCGGGCCCAACAAGGTCCCCTTCATGGGCACTATCACTGCTTGCTGTCAGGGAGGCTGCCAGACAATTTTCCATGCACACTCTGGGCTGGGGGGCAGTCAACCACCAGTACACACAGCAGAACCTAAACCCATACCATTATTGCTAAGCAGCAAGACAGGGGCCCATTGCACTCCCACGGGGCCTTTTTAAATGCAATCCATAACCCGGATTTGCCAGGAACCCTTCTTACTCCTCCTACTTGCATGTGACACTGGGCTTAGGATCTGCATAGGAAACACACACACAAGCACACACCTACCTTTGTTGCCTGCAGATGCCTCCTTGGCTGTCCCCAAACGGTATCAAACCAACACCCACGGGAAGCTGTAAGCATAGAGGACATGCCTGCACCCCATTGGACTTACCTGTGTGGGTTAAATCCGGGTTATTTGACAACCTATGGCGGTGATGGTTCTGCTCAGGCAGAGCAGTGCTGATGCTCCTCATAAAGCTGTCGCTGCTGTGAAGGTTCTAGGTGACATCACAAATCCCTTTGGTTACATACACAACAAAGCTGGGTTGTTGTTGTTTACACTCTGCAAGGCCTGTGGAAGTGAGTGACATCATAGCACTGTAGTTCTGAGGGTTCAAGATGGATGCAACAATCTCCTGTTGCTTCTATGAAGGCCGTAATAGACGACATCACCAAACAGCTCCATAGTCACATACACAGCAAAGGAGAGATGTTGTTTACACCTAGTGATGTCAGTGGTATTGAGTGACATCACAGCACAGTGCTAAGGCTCCTGGGCCTGGACACAGCAGCGGCTGCAATATCTCAACGGAGAATACGTTTATATCTATGTGTGTGTGTGCGCATATATATATATATATATATATATATATATATATATATATATATATATATATATATATTTCTCCGCCGAAATCACTTTTAAACCCATTTCCACCTTTTTTTCCCTTCTCTTCCTCTTACTTTTTTTTCACGTTTTTTTACGTTTTTCTCCTTTTCGCCTCTTTTCTGGGCGTATTATTCTTCTTTTTCTTCTTTTTTTTCGTCTAATGCATACCCCATCAGTGCAGCAATGCTTATTCAATACCGCCAGCAGATGGAGACACTGGGGGATAATTTTCTAAGGATTTATACTGATTTTTCCTGTCTGAATTTGTCGCACAGAAAGTTGCAGGCCAAATATGTGTGACATTTCTGCGACTTTAGCTTCTAGAGCATTTTTACAACATTATACATAGGTGCTGAATACATAAAAAGCGACTGTTCAGCGACAGACAAGTCGCATCGGCTGAAAGTAGGCCAGAATGTCAGTCCATGTTGGAGCAGGTTTAGATACAGTCTAAAGCATAGATCTCAAAGTCTGTGCACAGAATTTAGCAAGGGCCTCGCACCTTCTGATGCATCAGGTAGGTGCACAATAGCATAGCCTAACCCTCTGTACTTTGGTCTATATTGATGCGGGACATAGACAGCCAGCTGATGACCAATCCATTAGTGCAATGGATGGCTGGAAGCATTTGTCTTTGCCTTTGCAATACCACAGAAGCAATGCATGGTCAATGTACAGCAATGACACACCTGTGTGAACAGCCAGGAGACCCCCCCCCCCCCCCCATGTTATGTTACATAGTTACATAGTTAGTACGGTCGAAAAAAGACATATGTCCATCACGTTCAACCAGGGAATTAAGGGGTAGGGGTGTGGCGCGATATTGGGGAAGGGATGAGATTTTATATTTCTTCATAAGCATTAATCTTATTTTGTCAATTAGGAACATTCAGCACCCACCCGCTATCAAGGCAGCTGCCTATCATGTCATGCCCTACCTGCACAGGTGTGCTGGCTACTCAAATGATCCAATTAAGGAGGCCATTTAGTCAGCAGCAGCAGAAGTCCTGTGCCTGGACGCTCCAACAGGGGCCAGACACAAGCAGAAGCAGAAGCAGCAGAAGCACCACCTTTTGTTTTTTGGCTGCAGCAGCAGCAAGGCCCACAGGGCTGGCTAGCTGGCTAGCCAGCAAGCAGGTAGCAATGAAAGTAGGAATCTTTCTTTTTAACCCTGTAAGGGGGTGGTGCACTGTACCCGAAGATACTGCCATATCGGGTCAATGCATAGGGCGACGGAAGCAAGCTTCGAAATCGGCCCCCGTTCTCAAAAATCCATTTAATATATGGTCCCCAGATAGGGGACGTATCAGATATTAAACTGATAAGAACAGATACTACACTTGATCTTAGCCAAAAGGCCGAGAAGCGATAACCGTGAAAGGGGCGGGCCCAACAAGGTCCCCTTCATGGGCACTATCACTGCTTGCTGTCAGGGAGGCTGCCAGACAATTTTCCATGCACACTCTGGGCTGGGGGGCAGTCAACCACCAGTACACACAGCAGAACCTAAACCCATACCATTATTGCTAAGCAGCAAGACAGGGGCCCATTGCACTCCCACAGGGCCTTTTTAAATGCAATCCATAACCCGGATTTGCCAGGAACCCTTCTTACTCCTCCTACTTGCATGTGACACTGGGCTTAGGATCTGCATAGGAAACACACACACAAGCACACACCTACCTTTGTTGCCTGCAGATGCCTCCTTGGCTGTCCCCAAACGGTATCAAACCAACACCCACGGGAAGCTGTAAGCATAGAGGACATGCCTGCACCCCATTGGACTTACCTGTGTGGGTTAAATCCGGGTTATTTGACAACCTATGGCGGTGATGGTTCTGCTCAGGCAGAGCAGTGCTGATGCTCCTCATAAAGCTGTCGCTGCTGTGAAGGTTCTAGGTGACATCACAAATCCCTTTGGTTACATACACAACAAAGCTGGGTTGTTGTTGTTTACACTCTGCAAGGCCTGTGGAAGTGAGTGACATCATAGCACTGTAGTTCTGAGGGTTCAAGATGGATGCAACAATCTCCTGTTGCTTCTATGAAGGCCGTAATAGACGACATCACCAAACAGCTCCATAGTCACATACACAGCAAAGGAGAGATGTTGTTTACACCTAGTGATGTCAGTGGTATTGAGTGACATCACAGCACAGTGCTAAGGCTCCTGGGCCTGGACACAGCAGCGGCTGCAATATCTCAACGGAGAATACGTTTATATCTATGTGTGTGTGTGCGCATATATATATATATATATATATATATATATATATATATATATATATATTTCTCCGCCGAAATCACTTTTAAACCCATTTCCACCTTTTTTTCCCTTCTCTTCCTCTTACTTTTTTTTCACGTTTTTTTACGTTTTTCTCCTTTTCGCCTCTTTTCTGGGCGTATTATTCTTCTTTTTCTTCTTTTTTTTCGTCTAATGCATACCCCATCAGTGCAGCAATGCTTATTCAATACCGCCAGCAGATGGAGACACTGGGGGATAATTTTCTAAGGATTTATACTGATTTTTCCTGTCTGAATTTGTCGCACAGAAAGTTGCAGGCCAAATATGTGTGACATTTCTGCGACTTTAGCTTCTAGAGCATTTTTACAACATTATACATAGGTGCTGAATACATAAAAAGCGACTGTTCAGCGACAGACAAGTCGCATCGGCTGAAAGTAGGCCAGAATGTCAGTCCATGTTGGAGCAGGTTTAGATACAGTCTAAAGCATAGATCTCAAAGTCTGTGCACAGAATTTAGCAAGGGCCTCGCACCTTCTGATGCATCAGGTAGGTGCACAATAGCATAGCCTAACCCTCTGTACTTTGGTCTATATTGATGCGGGACATAGACAGCCAGCTGATGACCAATCCATTAGTGCAATGGATGGCTGGAAGCATTTGTCTTTGCCTTTGCAATACCACAGAAGCAATGCATGGTCAATGTACAGCAATGACACACCTGTGTGAACAGCCAGGAGACCCCCCCCATGTTATGTTACATAGTTACATAGTTAGTACGGTCGAAAAAAGACATATGTCCATCACGTTCAACCAGGGAATTAAGGGGTAGGGGTGTGGCGCGATATTGGGGAAGGGATGAGATTTTATATTTCTTCATAAGCATTAATCTTATTTTGTCAATTAGGAACATTCAGCACCCACCCGCTATCAAGGCAGCTGCCTATCATGTCATGCCCTACCTGCACAGGTGTGCTGGCTACTCAAATGATCCAATTAAGGAGGCCATTTAGTCAGCAGCAGCAGAAGTCCTGTGCCTGGACGCTCCAACAGGGGCCAGACACAAGCAGAAGCAGCAGAAGCAGCAGCAGCACCACCTTTTGTTTTTTGGCTGCAGCAGCAGCAAGGCCCACAGGGCTGGCTAGCTGGCTAGCCAGCAAGCAGGTAGCAATGAAAGTAGGAATCTTTCTTTTTAACCCTGTAAGGGGGTGGTGCACTGTACCCGAAGATACTGCCATATCGGGTCAATGCATAGGGCGACGGAAGCAAGCTTCGAAATCGGCCCCCGTTCTCAAAAATCCATTTAATATATGGTCCCCAGATAGGGGACGTATCAGATATTAAACTGATAAGAACAGATACTACACTTGATCTTAGCCAAAAGGCCGAGAAGCGATAACCGTGAAAGGGGCGGGCCCAACAAGGTCCCCTTCATGGGCACTATCACTGCTTGCTGTCAGGGAGGCTGCCAGACAATTTTCCATGCACACTCTGGGCTGGGGGGCAGTCAACCACCAGTACACACAGCAGAACCTAAACCCATACCATTATTGCTAAGCAGCAAGACAGGGGCCCATTGCACTCCCACGGGGCCTTTTTAAATGCAATCCATAACCCGGATTTGCCAGGAACCCTTCTTACTCCTCCTACTTGCATGTGACACTGGGCTTAGGATCTGCATAGGAAACACACACACAAGCACACACCTACCTTTGTTGCCTGCAGATGCCTCCTTGGCTGTCCCCAAACGGTATCAAACCAACACCCACGGGAAGCTGTAAGCATAGAGGACATGCCTGCACCCCATTGGACTTACCTGTGTGGGTTAAATCCGGGTTATTTGACAACCTATGGCGGTGATGGTTCTGCTCAGGCAGAGCAGTGCTGATGCTCCTCATAAAGCTGTCGCTGCTGTGAAGGTTCTAGGTGACATCACAAATCCCTTTGGTTACATACACAACAAAGCTGGGTTGTTGTTGTTTACACTCTGCAAGGCCTGTGGAAGTGAGTGACATCATAGCACTGTAGTTCTGAGGGTTCAAGATGGATGCAACAATCTCCTGTTGCTTCTATGAAGGCCGTAATAGACGACATCACCAAACAGCTCCATAGTCACATACACAGCAAAGGAGAGATGTTGTTTACACCTAGTGATGTCAGTGGTATTGAGTGACATCACAGCACAGTGCTAAGGCTCCTGGGCCTGGACACAGCAGCGGCTGCAATATCTCAACGGAGAATACGTTTATATCTATGTGTGTGTGTGCGTATATATATATATATATATATATATATATATATATATATATATTTCTCCGCCGAAATCACTTTTAAACCCATTTCCACCTTTTTTTCCCTTCTCTTCCTCTTACTTTTTTTTCACGTTTTTTTACGTTTTTCTCCTTTTCGCCTCTTTTCTGGGCGTATTATTCTTCTTTTTCTTCTTTTTTTTCGTCTAATGCATACCCCATCAGTGCAGCAATGCTTATTCAATACCGCCAGCAGATGGAGACACTGGGGGATAATTTTCTAAGGATTTATACTGATTTTTCCTGTCTGAATTTGTCGCACAGAAAGTTGCAGGCCAAATATGTGTGACATTTCTGCGACTTTAGCTTCTAGAGCATTTTTACAACATTATACATAGGTGCTGAATACATAAAAAGCGACTGTTCAGCGACAGACAAGTCGCATCGGCTGAAAGTAGGCCAGAATGTCAGTCCATGTTGGAGCAGGTTTAGATACAGTCTAAAGCATAGATCTCAAAGTCTGTGCACAGAATTTAGCAAGGGCCTCGCACCTTCTGATGCATCAGGTAGGTGCACAATAGCATAGCCTAACCCTCTGTACTTTGGTCTATATTGATGCGGGACATAGACAGCCAGCTGATGACCAATCCATTAGTGCAATGGATGGCTGGAAGCATTTGTCTTTGCCTTTGCAATACCACAGAAGCAATGCATGGTCAATGTACAGCAATGACACACCTGTGTGAACAGCCAGGAGACCCCCCCCCCCCCCCCCCCCCATGTTATGTTACATAGTTACATAGTTAGTACGGTCGAAAAAAGACATATGTCCATCACGTTCAACCAGGGAATTAAGGGGTAGGGGTGTGGCGCGATATTGGGGAAGGGATGAGATTTTATATTTCTTCATAAGCATTAATCTTATTTTGTCAATTAGGAACATTCAGCACCCACCCGCTATCAAGGCAGCTGCCTATCATGTCATGCCCTACCTGCACAGGTGTGCTGGCTACTCAAATGATCCAATTAAGGAGGCCATTTAGTCAGCAGCAGCAGAAGTCCTGTGCCTGGACGCTCCAACAGGGGCCAGACACAAGCAGAAGCAGAAGCAGCAGAAGCAGCAGCAGCACCACCTTTTGTTTTTTGGCTGCAGCAGCAGCAAGGCCCACAGGGCTGGCTAGCTGGCTAGCCAGCAAGCAGGTAGCAATGAAAGTAGGAATCTTTCTTTTTAACCCTGTAAGGGGGTGGTGCACTGTACCCGAAGATACTGCCATATCGGGTCAATGCATAGGGCGACGGAAGCAAGCTTCGAAATCGGCCCCCGTTCTCAAAAATCCATTTAATATATGGTCCCCAGATAGGGGACGTATCAGATATTAAACTGATAAGAACAGATTTTTTTTTTTTTTTTTTATCTAAAGCCGAGGAACGTGCTTTCGATTCACCCAAAGTGCAAGAAAAAGTGCAAACGTGTTACACTAAAAAAACGTGCACAAAGGATGCGGTCTATCGCAAGCCCTTCTCCGATAGGAGAGAGGCCCCCCAACAAACCTTACCCTTCGCCTCCGGACCAAAAGGTACCTGCGAGGTTCCAGGTTCGATGTCCCTTTTCGCCGAAGCTACTAGGGGACCACAAATGCTCCCGGCATCCCCCTTGGCGTTAGCCAAGGTATCTGCCCGCAGAGCCGATTACGGTAGGTACCCTGCCAAAGCAGGAGTACCCGGGGTGTTTGCAGGGAGGTGCGGAACCGAATGGCCACACACACCTCCCCTAGACCGCCAGGAGGGACACCCAGAAGGGCTACCGCATCCTGACCAATCCTGTGAACACACAACACGCAAAAAGTGACACAGTGAGACAAAAAAGAAATAAATAAGTGAATGTGTGCAGATATACTGCCCGGACATCCGGCCGGATCTATAAAAATTTCTCTGATCCTAGCCAGAAGGCCGGGAATCAAGAGGTGAGTGCCACAAGGTGAAGAGATTATGGTGCCCGTGCTTCAACTCAGTGAGTCTATTCTCCCAGTGAGTTTCGGCACCTCGGGGTCACCACTCCCCGAGGCACAAAAGTACCTCGGCTCTAGACCCTCTCAGCCTCATGGCGAGACCCGGAGGGAACAGGTCACATCGGGGCAGCCGTCGAGCTGATTCCTCAGAACCAGCCCCGGAAAGCCCTGGTACACCTGCATCCTCCATGCAGCACCCATCCCCACCAGCATGAAAACTGATAAGAACAGATACTACACTTGATCTTAGCCAAAAGGCCGAGAAGCGATAACCGTGAAAGGGGCGGGCCCAACAAGGTCCCCTTCATGGGCACTATCACTGCTTGCTGTCAGGGAGGCTGCCAGACAATTTTCCATGCACACTCTGGGCTGGGGGGCAGTCAACCACCAGTACACACAGCAGAACCTAAACCCATACCATTATTGCTAAGCAGCAAGACAGGGGCCCATTGCACTCCCACGGGGCCTTTTTAAATGCAATCCATAACCCGGATTTGCCAGGAACCCTTCTTACTCCTCCTACTTGCATGTGACACTGGGCTTAGGATCTGCATAGGAAACACACACACAAGCACACACCTACCTTTGTTGCCTGCAGATGCCTCCTTGGCTGTCCCCAAACGGTATCAAACCAACACCCACGGGAAGCTGTAAGCATAGAGGACATGCCTGCACCCCATTGGACTTACCTGTGTGGGTTAAATCCGGGTTATTTGACAACCTATGGCGGTGATGGTTCTGCTCAGGCAGAGCAGTGCTGATGCTCCTCATAAAGCTGTCGCTGCTGTGAAGGTTCTAGGTGACATCACAAATCCCTTTGGTTACATACACAACAAAGCTGGGTTGTTGTTGTTTACACTCTGCAAGGCCTGTGGAAGTGAGTGACATCATAGCACTGTAGTTCTGAGGGTTCAAGATGGATGCAACAATCTCCTGTTGCTTCTATGAAGGCCGTAATAGACGACATCACCAAACAGCTCCATAGTCACATACACAGCAAAGGAGAGATGTTGTTTACACCTAGTGATGTCAGTGGTATTGAGTGACATCACAGCACAGTGCTAAGGCTCCTGGGCCTGGACACAGCAGCGGCTGCAATATCTCAACGGAGAATACGTTTATATCTATGTGTGTGTGTGCGCATATATATATATATATATATATATATATATATATATATATATTTCTCCGCCGAAATCACTTTTAAACCCATTTCCACCTTTTTTTCCCTTCTCTTCCTCTTACTTTTTTTTCACGTTTTTTTACGTTTTTCTCCTTTTCGCCTCTTTTCTGGGCGTATTATTCTTCTTTTTCTTCTTTTTTTTCGTCTAATGCATACCCCATCAGTGCAGCAATGCTTATTCAATACCGCCAGCAGATGGAGACACTGGGGGATAATTTTCTAAGGATTTATACTGATTTTTCCTGTCTGAATTTGTCGCACAGAAAGTTGCAGGCCAAATATGTGTGACATTTCTGCGACTTTAGCTTCTAGAGCATTTTTACAACATTATACATAGGTGCTGAATACATAAAAAGCGACTGTTCAGCGACAGACAAGTCGCATCGGCTGAAAGTAGGCCAGAATGTCAGTCCATGTTGGAGCAGGTTTAGATACAGTCTAAAGCATAGATCTCAAAGTCTGTGCACAGAATTTAGCAAGGGCCTCGCACCTTCTGATGCATCAGGTAGGTGCACAATAGCATAGCCTAACCCTCTGTACTTTGGTCTATATTGATGCGGGACATAGACAGCCAGCTGATGACCAATCCATTAGTGCAATGGATGGCTGGAAGCATTTGTCTTTGCCTTTGCAATACCACAGAAGCAATGCATGGTCAATGTACAGCAATGACACACCTGTGTGAACAGCCAGGAGACCCCCCCCCCCCCCCCCCCCCATGTTATGTTACATAGTTACATAGTTAGTACGGTCGAAAAAAGACATATGTCCATCACGTTCAACCAGGGAATTAAGGGGTAGGGGTGTGGCGCGATATTGGGGAAGGGATGAGATTTTATATTTCTTCATAAGCATTAATCTTATTTTGTCAATTAGGAACATTCAGCACCCACCCGCTATCAAGGCAGCTGCCTATCATGTCATGCCCTACCTGCACAGGTGTGCTGGCTACTCAAATGATCCAATTAAGGAGGCCATTTAGTCAGCAGCAGCAGAAGTCCTGTGCCTGGACGCTCCAACAGGGGCCAGACACAAGCAGAAGCAGCAGAAGCAGCAGAAGCAGCAGCAGCACCACCTTTTGTTTTTTGGCTGCAGCAGCAGCAAGGCCCACAGGGCTGGCTAGCTGGCTAGCCAGCAAGCAGGTAGCAATGAAAGTAGGAATCTTTCTTTTTAACCCTGTAAGGGGGTGGTGCACTGTACCCGAAGATACTGCCATATCGGGTCAATGCATAGGGCGACGGAAGCAAGCTTCGAAATCGGCCCCCGTTCTCAAAAATCCATTTAATATATGGTCCCCAGATAGGGGACGTATCAGATATTAAACTGATAAGAACAGATACTACACTTGATCTTAGCCAAAAGGCTGAGAAGCGATAACCGTGAAAGGGGCGGGCCCAACAAGGTCCCCTTCATGGGCACTATCACTGCTTGCTGTCAGGGAGGCTGCCAGACAATTTTCCATGCACACTCTGGGCTGGGGGGCAGTCAACCACCAGTACACACAGCAGAACCTAAACCCATACCATTATTGCTAAGCAGCAAGACAGGGGCCCATTGCACTCCCACGGGGCCTTTTTAAATGCAATCCATAACCCGGATTTGCCAGGAACCCTTCTTACTCCTCCTACTTGCATGTGACACTGGGCTTAGGATCTGCATAGGAAACACACACACAAGCACACACCTACCTTTGTTGCCTGCAGATGCCTCCTTGGCTGTCCCCAAACGGTATCAAACCAACACCCACGGGAAGCTGTAAGCATAGAGGACATGCCTGCACCCCATTGGACTTACCTGTGTGGGTTAAATCCGGGTTATTTGACAACCTATGGCGGTGATGGTTCTGCTCAGGCAGAGCAGTGCTGATGCTCCTCATAAAGCTGTCGCTGCTGTGAAGGTTCTAGGTGACATCACAAATCCCTTTGGTTACATACACAACAAAGCTGGGTTGTTGTTGTTTACACTCTGCAAGGCCTGTGGAAGTGAGTGACATCATAGCACTGTAGTTCTGAGGGTTCAAGATGGATGCAACAATCTCCTGTTGCTTCTATGAAGGCCGTAATAGACGACATCACCAAACAGCTCCATAGTCACATACACAGCAAAGGAGAGATGTTGTTTACACCTAGTGATGTCAGTGGTATTGAGTGACATCACAGCACAGTGCTAAGGCTCCTGGGCCTGGACACAGCAGCGGCTGCAATATCTCAACGGAGAATACGTTTATATCTATGTGTGTGTGTGCGCATATATATATATATATATATATATATATATATATATATATATATTTCTCCGCCGAAATCACTTTTAAACCCATTTCCACCTTTTTTTCCCTTCTCTTCCTCTTACTTTTTTTTCACGTTTTTTTACGTTTTTCTCCTTTTCGCCTCTTTTCTGGGCGTATTATTCTTCTTTTTCTTCTTTTTTTTCGTCTAATGCATACCCCATCAGTGCAGCAATGCTTATTCAATACCGCCAGCAGATGGAGACACTGGGGGATAATTTTCTAAGGATTTATACTGATTTTTCCTGTCTGAATTTGTCGCACAGAAAGTTGCAGGCCAAATATGTGTGACATTTCTGCGACTTTAGCTTCTAGAGCATTTTTACAACATTATACATAGGTGCTGAATACATAAAAAGCGACTGTTCAGCGACAGACAAGTCGCATCGGCTGAAAGTAGGCCAGAATGTCAGTCCATGTTGGAGCAGGTTTAGATACAGTCTAAAGCATAGATCTCAAAGTCTGTGCACAGAATTTAGCAAGGGCCTCGCACCTTCTGATGCATCAGGTAGGTGCACAATAGCATAGCCTAACCCTCTGTACTTTGGTCTATATTGATGCGGGACATAGACAGCCAGCTGATGACCAATCCATTAGTGCAATGGATGGCTGGAAGCATTTGTCTTTGCCTTTGCAATACCACAGAAGCAATGCATGGTCAATGTACAGCAATGACACACCTGTGTGAACAGCCAGGAGACCCCCCCCCCCCCCCCCCCCCATGTTATGTTACATAGTTACATAGTTAGTACGGTCGAAAAAAGACATATGTCCATCACGTTCAACCAGGGAATTAAGGGGTAGGGGTGTGGCGCGATATTGGGGAAGGGATGAGATTTTATATTTCTTCATAAGCATTAATCTTATTTTGTCAATTAGGAACATTCAGCACCCACCCGCTATCAAGGCAGCTGCCTATCATGTCATGCCCTACCTGCACAGGTGTGCTGGCTACTCAAATGATCCAATTAAGGAGGCCATTTAGTCAGCAGCAGCAGAAGTCCTGTGCCTGGACGCTCCAACAGGGGCCAGACACAAGCAGAAGCAGAAGCAGCAGAAGCAGCAGCAGCACCACCTTTTGTTTTTTGGCTGCAGCAGCAGCAAGGCCCACAGGGCTGGCTAGCTGGCTAGCCAGCAAGCAGGTAGCAATGAAAGTAGGAATCTTTCTTTTTAACCCTGTAAGGGGGTGGTGCACTGTACCCGAAGATACTGCCATATCGGGTCAATGCATAGGGCGACGGAAGCAAGCTTCGAAATCGGCCCCCGTTCTCAAAAATCCATTTAATATATGGTCCCCAGATAGGGGACGTATCAGATATTAAACTGATAAGAACAGATACTACACTTGATCTTAGCCAAAAGGCCGAGAAGCGATAACCGTGAAAGGGGCGGGCCCAACAAGGTCCCCTTCATGGGCACTATCACTGCTTGCTGTCAGGGAGGCTGCCAGACAATTTTCCATGCACACTCTGGGCTGGGGGGCAGTCAACCACCAGTACACACAGCAGAACCTAAACCCATACCATTATTGCTAAGCAGCAAGACAGGGGCCCATTGCACTCCCACGGGGCCTTTTTAAATGCAATCCATAACCCGGATTTGCCAGGAACCCTTCTTACTCCTCCTACTTGCATGTGACACTGGGCTTAGGATCTGCATAGGAAACACACACACAAGCACACACCTACCTTTGTTGCCTGCAGATGCCTCCTTGGCTGTCCCCAAACGGTATCAAACCAACACCCACGGGAAGCTGTAAGCATAGAGGACATGCCTGCACCCCATTGGACTTACCTGTGTGGGTTAAATCCGGGTTATTTGACAACCTATGGCGGTGATGGTTCTGCTCAGGCAGAGCAGTGCTGATGCTCCTCATAAAGCTGTCGCTGCTGTGAAGGTTCTAGGTGACATCACAAATCCCTTTGGTTACATACACAACAAAGCTGGGTTGTTGTTGTTTACACTCTGCAAGGCCTGTGGAAGTGAGTGACATCATAGCACTGTAGTTCTGAGGGTTCAAGATGGATGCAACAATCTCCTGTTGCTTCTATGAAGGCCGTAATAGACGACATCACCAAACAGCTCCATAGTCACATACACAGCAAAGGAGAGATGTTGTTTACACCTAGTGATGTCAGTGGTATTGAGTGACATCACAGCACAGTGCTAAGGCTCCTGGGCCTGGACACAGCAGCGGCTGCAATATCTCAACGGAGAATACGTTTATATCTATGTGTGTGTGTGCGCATATATATATATATATATATATATATATATATATATATATATATATTTCTCCGCCGAAATCACTTTTAAACCCATTTCCACCTTTTTTTCCCTTCTCTTCCTCTTACTTTTTTTTCACGTTTTTTTACGTTTTTCTCCTTTTCGCCTCTTTTCTGGGCGTATTATTCTTCTTTTTCTTCTTTTTTTTCGTCTAATGCATACCCCATCAGTGCAGCAATGCTTATTCAATACCGCCAGCAGATGGAGACACTGGGGGATAATTTTCTAAGGATTTATACTGATTTTTCCTGTCTGAATTTGTCGCACAGAAAGTTGCAGGCCAAATATGTGTGACATTTCTGCGACTTTAGCTTCTAGAGCATTTTTACAACATTATACATAGGTGCTGAATACATAAAAAGCGACTGTTCAGCGACAGACAAGTCGCATCGGCTGAAAGTAGGCCAGAATGTCAGTCCATGTTGGAGCAGGTTTAGATACAGTCTAAAGCATAGATCTCAAAGTCTGTGCACAGAATTTAGCAAGGGCCTCGCACCTTCTGATGCATCAGGTAGGTGCACAATAGCATAGCCTAACCCTCTGTACTTTGGTCTATATTGATGCGGGACATAGACAGCCAGCTGATGACCAATCCATTAGTGCAATGGATGGCTGGAAGCATTTGTCTTTGCCTTTGCAATACCACAGAAGCAATGCATGGTCAATGTACAGCAATGACACACCTGTGTGAACAGCCAGGAGACCCCCCCCCCATGTTATGTTACATAGTTACATAGTTAGTACGGTCGAAAAAAGACATATGTCCATCACGTTCAACCAGGGAATTAAGGGGTAGGGGTGTGGCGCGATATTGGGGAAGGGATGAGATTTTATATTTCTTCATAAGCATTAATCTTATTTTGTCAATTAGGAACATTCAGCACCCACCCGCTATCAAGGCAGCTGCCTATCATGTCATGCCCTACCTGCACAGGTGTGCTGGCTACTCAAATGATCCAATTAAGGAGGCCATTTAGTCAGCAGCAGCAGAAGTCCTGTGCCTGGACGCTCCAACAGGGGCCAGACACAAGCAGAAGCAGAAGCAGCAGAAGCAGCAGCAGCACCACCTTTTGTTTTTTGGCTGCAGCAGCAGCAAGGCCCACAGGGCTGGCTAGCTGGCTAGCCAGCAAGCAGGTAGCAATGAAAGTAGGAATCTTTCTTTTTAACCCTGTAAGGGGGTGGTGCACTGTACCCGAAGATACTGCCATATCGGGTCAATGCATAGGGCGACGGAAGCAAGCTTCGAAATCGGCCCCCGTTCTCAAAAATCCATTTAATATATGGTCCCCAGATAGGGGACGTATCAGATATTAAACTGATAAGAACAGATACTACACTTGATCTTAGCCAAAAGGCCGAGAAGCGATAACCGTGAAAGGGGCGGGCCCAACAAGGTCCCCTTCATGGGCACTATCACTGCTTGCTGTCAGGGAGGCTGCCAGACAATTTTCCATGCACACTCTGGGCTGGGGGGCAGTCAACCACCAGTACACACAGCAGAACCTAAACCCATACCATTATTGCTAAGCAGCAAGACAGGGGCCCATTGCACTCCCACGGGGCCTTTTTAAATGCAATCCATAACCCGGATTTGCCAGGAACCCTTCTTACTCCTCCTACTTGCATGTGACACTGGGCTTAGGATCTGCATAGGAAACACACACACAAGCACACACCTACCTTTGTTGCCTGCAGATGCCTCCTTGGCTGTCCCCAAACGGTATCAAACCAACACCCACGGGAAGCTGTAAGCATAGAGGACATGCCTGCACCCCATTGGACTTACCTGTGTGGGTTAAATCCGGGTTATTTGACAACCTATGGCGGTGATGGTTCTGCTCAGGCAGAGCAGTGCTGATGCTCCTCATAAAGCTGTCGCTGCTGTGAAGGTTCTAGGTGACATCACAAATCCCTTTGGTTACATACACAACAAAGCTGGGTTGTTGTTGTTTACACTCTGCAAGGCCTGTGGAAGTGAGTGACATCATAGCACTGTAGTTCTGAGGGTTCAAGATGGATGCAACAATCTCCTGTTGCTTCTATGAAGGCCGTAATAGACGACATCACCAAACAGCTCCATAGTCACATACACAGCAAAGGAGAGATGTTGTTTACACCTAGTGATGTCAGTGGTATTGAGTGACATCACAGCACAGTGCTAAGGCTCCTGGGCCTGGACACAGCAGCGGCTGCAATATCTCAACGGAGAATACGTTTATATCTATGTGTGTGTGTGCGCATATATATATATATATATATATATATATATATATATATATATATATTTCTCCGCCGAAATCACTTTTAAACCCATTTCCACCTTTTTTTCCCTTCTCTTCCTCTTACTTTTTTTTCACGTTTTTTTACGTTTTTCTCCTTTTCGCCTCTTTTCTGGGCGTATTATTCTTCTTTTTCTTCTTTTTTTTCGTCTAATGCATACCCCATCAGTGCAGCAATGCTTATTCAATACCGCCAGCAGATGGAGACACTGGGGGATAATTTTCTAAGGATTTATACTGATTTTTCCTGTCTGAATTTGTCGCACAGAAAGTTGCAGGCCAAATATGTGTGACATTTCTGCGACTTTAGCTTCTAGAGCATTTTTACAACATTATACATAGGTGCTGAATACATAAAAAGCGACTGTTCAGCGACAGACAAGTCGCATCGGCTGAAAGTAGGCCAGAATGTCAGTCCATGTTGGAGCAGGTTTAGATACAGTCTAAAGCATAGATCTCAAAGTCTGTGCACAGAATTTAGCAAGGGCCTCGCACCTTCTGATGCATCAGGTAGGTGCACAATAGCATAGCCTAACCCTCTGTACTTTGGTCTATATTGATGCGGGACATAGACAGCCAGCTGATGACCAATCCATTAGTGCAATGGATGGCTGGAAGCATTTGTCTTTGCCTTTGCAATACCACAGAAGCAATGCATGGTCAATGTACAGCAATGACACACCTGTGTGAACAGCCAGGAGACCCCCCCCCCCCCCCCCCCCCATGTTATGTTACATAGTTACATAGTTAGTACGGTCGAAAAAAGACATATGTCCATCACGTTCAACCAGGGAATTAAGGGGTAGGGGTGTGGCGCGATATTGGGGAAGGGATGAGATTTTATATTTCTTCATAAGCATTAATCTTATTTTGTCAATTAGGAACATTCAGCACCCACCCGCTATCAAGGCAGCTGCCTATCATGTCATGCCCTACCTGCACAGGTGTGCTGGCTACTCAAATGATCCAATTAAGGAGGCCATTTAGTCAGCAGCAGCAGAAGTCCTGTGCCTGGACGCTCCAACAGGGGCCAGACACAAGCAGAAGCAGAAGCAGCAGAAGCAGCAGCAGCACCACCTTTTGTTTTTTGGCTGCAGCAGCAGCAAGGCCCACAGGGCTGGCTAGCTGGCTAGCCAGCAAGCAGGTAGCAATGAAAGTAGGAATCTTTCTTTTTAACCCTGTAAGGGGGTGGTGCACTGTACCCGAAGATACTGCCATATCGGGTCAATGCATAGGGCGACGGAAGCAAGCTTCGAAATCGGCCCCCGTTCTCAAAAATCCATTTAATATATGGTCCCCAGATAGGGGACGTATCAGATATTAAACTGATAAGAACAGATACTACACTTGATCTTAGCCAAAAGGCCGAGAAGCGATAACCGTGAAAGGGGCGGGCCCAACAAGGTCCCCTTCATGGGCACTATCACTGCTTGCTGTCAGGGAGGCTGCCAGACAATTTTCCATGCACACTCTGGGCTGGGGGGCAGTCAACCACCAGTACACACAGCAGAACCTAAACCCATACCATTATTGCTAAGCAGCAAGACAGGGGCCCATTGCACTCCCACGGGGCCTTTTTAAATGCAATCCATAACCCGGATTTGCCAGGAACCCTTCTTACTCCTCCTACTTGCATGTGACACTGGGCTTAGGATCTGCATAGGAAACACACACACAAGCACACACCTACCTTTGTTGCCTGCAGATGCCTCCTTGGCTGTCCCCAAACGGTATCAAACCAACACCCACGGGAAGCTGTAAGCATAGAGGACATGCCTGCACCCCATTGGACTTACCTGTGTGGGTTAAATCCGGGTTATTTGACAACCTATGGCGGTGATGGTTCTGCTCAGGCAGAGCAGTGCTGATGCTCCTCATAAAGCTGTCGCTGCTGTGAAGGTTCTAGGTGACATCACAAATCCCTTTGGTTACATACACAACAAAGCTGGGTTGTTGTTGTTTACACTCTGCAAGGCCTGTGGAAGTGAGTGACATCATAGCACTGTAGTTCTGAGGGTTCAAGATGGATGCAACAATCTCCTGTTGCTTCTATGAAGGCCGTAATAGACGACATCACCAAACAGCTCCATAGTCACATACACAGCAAAGGAGAGATGTTGTTTACACCTAGTGATGTCAGTGGTATTGAGTGACATCACAGCACAGTGCTAAGGCTCCTGGGCCTGGACACAGCAGCGGCTGCAATATCTCAACGGAGAATACGTTTATATCTATGTGTGTGTGTGCGCATATATATATATATATATATATATATATATATATATATATATATATTTCTCCGCCGAAATCACTTTTAAACCCATTTCCACCTTTTTTTTCCCTTCTCTTCCTCTTACTTTTTTTTCACGTTTTTTTACGTTTTTCTCCTTTTCGCCTCTTTTCTGGGCGTATTATTCTTCTTTTTCTTCTTTTTTTTCGTCTAATGCATACCCCATCAGTGCAGCAATGCTTATTCAATACCGCCAGCAGATGGAGACACTGGGGGATAATTTTCTAAGGATTTATACTGATTTTTCCTGTCTGAATTTGTCGCACAGAAAGTTGCAGGCCAAATATGTGTGACATTTCTGCGACTTTAGCTTCTAGAGCATTTTTACAACATTATACATAGGTGCTGAATACATAAAAAGCGACTGTTCAGCGACAGACAAGTCGCATCGGCTGAAAGTAGGCCAGAATGTCAGTCCATGTTGGAGCAGGTTTAGATACAGTCTAAAGCATAGATCTCAAAGTCTGTGCACAGAATTTAGCAAGGGCCTCGCACCTTCTGATGCATCAGGTAGGTGCACAATAGCATAGCCTAACCCTCTGTACTTTGGTCTATATTGATGCGGGACATAGACAGCCAGCTGATGACCAATCCATTAGTGCAATGGATGGCTGGAAGCATTTGTCTTTGCCTTTGCAATACCACAGAAGCAATGCATGGTCAATGTACAGCAATGACACACCTGTGTGAACAGCCAGGAGACCCCCCCCCCCCCCCCATGTTATGTTACATAGTTACATAGTTAGTACGGTCGAAAAAAGACATATGTCCATCACGTTCAACCAGGGAATTAAGGGGTAGGGGTGTGGCGCGATATTGGGGAAGGGATGAGATTTTATATTTCTTCATAAGCATTAATCTTATTTTGTCAAT
This sequence comes from Hyla sarda, assembly GCF_029499605.1. Lineage (NCBI taxonomy): Eukaryota > Metazoa > Chordata > Amphibia > Anura > Hylidae > Hyla > Hyla sarda. Next base: position 50,106 of record NW_026611008.1, read on the forward strand.
TAGGAACATTCAGCACCCACCCGCTATCAAGGCAGCTGCCTATCATGTCATGCCCTACCTGCACAGGTGTGCTGGCTACTCAAATGATCCAATTAAGGAGGCCATTTAGTCAGCAGCAGCAGAAGTCCTGTGCCTGGACGCTCCAACAGGGGCCAGACACAAGCAGAAGCAGAAGCAGCAGCAGCACCACCTTTTGTTTTTTGGCTGCAGCAGCAGCAAGGCCCACAGGGCTGGCTAGCTGGCTAGCCAGCAAGCAGGTAGCAATGAAAGTAGGAATCTTTCTTTTTAACCCTGTAAGGGGGTGGTGCACTGTACCCGAAGATACTGCCATATCGGGTCAATGCATAGGGCGACGGAAGCAAGCTTCGAAATCGGCCCCCGTTCTCAAAAATCCATTTAATATATGGTCCCCAGATAGGGGACGTATCAGATATTAAACTGATAAGAACAGATACTACACTTGATCTTAGCCAAAAGGCCGAGAAGCGATAACCGTGAAAGGGGCGGGCCCAACAAGGTCCCCTTCATGGGCACTATCACTGCTTGCTGTCAGGGAGGCTGCCAGACAATTTTCCATGCACACTCTGGGCTGGGGGGCAGTCAACCACCAGTACACACAGCAGAACCTAAACCCATACCATTATTGCTAAGCAGCAAGACAGGGGCCCATTGCACTCCCACGGGGCCTTTTTAAATGCAATCCATAACCCGGATTTGCCAGGAACCCTTCTTACTCCTCCTACTTGCATGTGACACTGGGCTTAGGATCTGCATAGGAAACACACACACAAGCACACACCTACCTTTGTTGCCTGCAGATGCCTCCTTGGCTGTCCCCAAACGGTATCAAACCAACACCCACGGGAAGCTGTAAGCATAGAGGACATGCCTGCACCCCATTGGACTTACCTGTGTGGGTTAAATCCGGGTTATTTGACAACCTATGGCGGTGATGGTTCTGCTCAGGCAGAGCAGTGCTGATGCTCCTCATAAAGCTGTCGCTGCTGTGAAGGTTCTAGGTGACATCACAAATCCCTTTGGTTACATACACAACAAAGCTGGGTTGTTGTTGTTTACACTCTGCAAGGCCTGTGGAAGTGAGTGACATCATAGCACTGTAGTTCTGAGGGTTCAAGATGGATGCGACAATCTCCTGTTGCTTCTATGAAGGCCGTAATAGACGACATCACCAAACAGCTCCATAGTCACATACACAGCAAAGGAGAGATGTTGTTTACACCTAGTGATGTCAGTGGTATTGAGTGACATCACAGCACAGTGCTAAGGCTCCTGGGCCTGGACACAGCAGCGGCTGCAATATCTCAACGGAGAATACGTTTATATCTATGTGTGTGTGTGCGCATATATATATATATATATATATATATATATATATATATTTTTTTTTTTTTTTTCTCCGCCAAAATCACTTTTAAACCCATTTCCACCTTTTTTTCCCTTCTCTTCCTCTTACTTTTTTTTCACGTTTTTTTACGTTTTTCTCCTTTTCGCCTCTTTTCTGGGCGTATTATTCTTCTTTTTCTTCTTTTTTTTCGTCTAATGCATACCCCATCAGTGCAGCAATGCTTATTCAATACCGCCAGCAGATGGAGACACTGGGGGATAATTTTCTAAGGATTTATACTGATTTTTCCTGTCTGAATTTGTCGCACAGAAAGTTGCAGGCCAAATATGTGTGACATTTCTGCGACTTTAGCTTCTAGAGCATTTTTACAACATTATACATAGGTGCTGAATACATAAAAAGCGACTGTTCAGCGACAGACAAGTCGCATCGGCTGAAAGTAGGCCAGAATGTCAGTCCATGTTGGAGCAGGTTTAGATACAGTCTAAAGCATAGATCTCAAAGTCTGTGCACAGAATTTAGCAAGGGCCTCGCACCTTCTGATGCATCAGGTAGGTGCACAATAGCATAGCCTAACCCTCTGTACTTTGGTCTATATTGATGCGGGACATAGACAGCCAGCTGATGACCAATCCATTAGTGCAATGGATGGCTGGAAGCATTTGTCTTTGCCTTTGCAATACCACAGAAGCAATGCATGGTCAATGTACAGCAATGACACACCTGTGTGAACAGCCAGGAGACCCCCCCCCCCCCCCCCCCCCCATGTTATGTTACATAGTTACATAGTTAGTACGGTCGAAAAAAGACATATGTCCATCACGTTCAACCAGGGAATTAAGGGGTAGGGGTGTGGCGCGATATTGGGGAAGGGATGAGATTTTATATTTCTTCATAAGCATTAATCTTATTTTGTCAATTAGGAACATTCAGCACCCACCCGCTATCAAGGCAGCTGCCTATCATGTCATGCCCTACCTGCACAGGTGTGCTGGCTACTCAAATGATCCAATTAAGGAGGCCATTTAGTCAGCAGCAGCAGAAGTCCTGTGCCTGGACGCTCCAACAGGGGCCAGACACAAGCAGAAGCAGAAGCAGCAGAAGCAGCAGCAGCACCACCTTTTGTTTTTTGGCTGCAGCAGCAGCAAGGCCCACAGGGCTGGCTAGCTGGCTAGCCAGCAAGCAGGTAGCAATGAAAGTAGGAATCTTTCTTTTTAACCCTGTAAGGGGGTGGTGCACTGTACCCGAAGATACTGCCATATCGGGTCAATGCATAGGGCGACGGAAGCAAGCTTCGAAATCGGCCCCCGTTCTCAAAAATCCATTTAATATATGGTCCCCAGATAGGGGACGTATCAGATATTAAACTGATAAGAACAGATACTACACTTGATCTTAGCCAAAAGGCCGAGAAGCGATAACCGTGAAAGGGGCGGGCCCAACAAGGTCCCCTTCATGGGCACTATCACTGCTTGCTGTCAGGGAGGCTGCCAGACAATTTTCCATGCACACTCTGGGCTGGGGGGCAGTCAACCACCAGTACACACAGCAGAACCTAAACCCATACCATTATTGCTAAGCAGCAAGACAGGGGCCCATTGCACTCCCACGGGGCCTTTTTAAATGCAATCCATAACCCGGATTTGCCAGGAACCCTTCTTACTCCTCCTACTTGCATGTGACACTGGGCTTAGGATCTGCATAGGAAACACACACACAAGCACACACCTACCTTTGTTGCCTGCAGATGCCTCCTTGGCTGTCCCCAAACGGTATCAAACCAACACCCACGGGAAGCTGTAAGCATAGAGGACATGCCTGCACCCCATTGGACTTACCTGTGTGGGTTAAATCCGGGTTATTTGACAACCTATGGCGGTGATGGTTCTGCTCAGGCAGAGCAGTGCTGATGCTCCTCATAAAGCTGTCGCTGCTGTGAAGGTTCTAGGTGACATCACAAATCCCTTTGGTTACATACACAACAAAGCTGGGTTGTTGTTGTTTACACTCTGCAAGGCCTGTGGAAGTGAGTGACATCATAGCACTGTAGTTCTGAGGGTTCAAGATGGATGCAACAATCTCCTGTTGCTTCTATGAAGGCCGTAATAGACGACATCACCAAACAGCTCCATAGTCACATACACAGCAAAGGAGAGATGTTGTTTACACCTAGTGATGTCAGTGGTATTGAGTGACATCACAGCACAGTGCTAAGGCTCCTGGGCCTGGACACAGCAGCGGCTGCAATATCTCAACGGAGAATACGTTTATATCTATGTGTGTGTGTGCGCATATATATATATATATATATATATATATATATATATATATATATATATATTTCTCCGCCGAAATCACTTTTAAACCCATTTCCACCTTTTTTTCCCTTCTCTTCCTCTTACTTTTTTTTCACGTTTTTTTACGTTTTTCTCCTTTTCGCCTCTTTTCTGGGCGTATTATTCTTCTTTTTCTTCTTTTTTTTCGTCTAATGCATACCCCATCAGTGCAGCAATGCTTATTCAATACCGCCAGCAGATGGAGACACTGGGGGATAATTTTCTAAGGATTTATACTGATTTTTCCTGTCTGAATTTGTCGCACAGAAAGTTGCAGGCCAAATATGTGTGACATTTCTGCGACTTTAGCTTCTAGAGCATTTTTACAACATTATACATAGGTGCTGAATACATAAAAAGCGACTGTTCAGCGACAGACAAGTCGCATCGGCTGAAAGTAGGCCAGAATGTCAGTCCATGTTGGAGCAGGTTTAGATACAGTCTAAAGCATAGATCTCAAAGTCTGTGCACAGAATTTAGCAAGGGCCTCGCACCTTCTGATGCATCAGGTAGGTGCACAATAGCATAGCCTAACCCTCTGTACTTTGGTCTATATTGATGCGGGACATAGACAGCCAGCTGATGACCAATCCATTAGTGCAATGGATGGCTGGAAGCATTTGTCTTTGCCTTTGCAATACCACAGAAGCAATGCATGGTCAATGTACAGCAATGACACACCTGTGTGAACAGCCAGGAGACCCCCCCCCCCCCCCCCCATGTTATGTTACATAGTTACATAGTTAGTACGGTCGAAAAAAGACATATGTCCATCACGTTCAACCAGGGAATTAAGGGGTAGGGGTGTGGCGCGATATTGGGGAAGGGATGAGATTTTATATTTCTTCATAAGCATTAATCTTATTTTGTCAATTAGGAACATTCAGCACCCACCCGCTATCAAGGCAGCTGCCTATCATGTCATGCCCTACCTGCACAGGTGTGCTGGCTACTCAAATGATCCAATTAAGGAGGCCATTTAGTCAGCAGCAGCAGAAGTCCTGTGCCTGGACGCTCCAACAGGGGCCAGACACAAGCAGAAGCAGAAGCAGCAGAAGCAGCAGCAGCACCACCTTTTGTTTTTTGGCTGCAGCAGCAGCAAGGCCCACAGGGCTGGCTAGCTGGCTAGCCAGCAAGCAGGTAGCAATGAAAGTAGGAATCTTTCTTTTTAACCCTGTAAGGGGGTGGTGCACTGTACCCGAAGATACTGCCATATCGGGTCAATGCATAGGGCGACGGAAGCAAGCTTCGAAATCGGCCCCCGTTCTCAAAAATCCATTTAATATATGGTCCCCAGATAGGGGACGTATCAGATATTAAACTGATAAGAACAGATACTACACTTGATCTTAGCCAAAAGGCCGAGAAGCGATAACCGTGAAAGGGGCGGGCCCAACAAGGTCCCCTTCATGGGCACTATCACTGCTTGCTGTCAGGGAGGCTGCCAGACAATTTTCCATGCACACTCTGGGCTGGGGGGCAGTCAACCACCAGTACACACAGCAGAACCTAAACCCATACCATTATTGCTAAGCAGCAAGACAGGGGCCCATTGCACTCCCACGGGGCCTTTTTAAATGCAATCCATAACCCGGATTTGCCAGGAACCCTTCTTACTCCTCCTACTTGCATGTGACACTGGGCTTAGGATCTGCATAGGAAACACACACACAAGCACACACCTACCTTTGTTGCCTGCAGATGCCTCCTTGGCTGTCCCCAAACGGTATCAAACCAACACCCACGGGAAGCTGTAAGCATAGAGGACATGCCTGCACCCCATTGGACTTACCTGTGTGGGTTAAATCCGGGTTATTTGACAACCTATGGCGGTGATGGTTCTGCTCAGGCAGAGCAGTGCTGATGCTCCTCATAAAGCTGTCGCTGCTGTGAAGGTTCTAGGTGACATCACAAATCCCTTTGGTTACATACACAACAAAGCTGGGTTGTTGTTGTTTACACTCTGCAAGGCCTGTGGAAGTGAGTGACATCATAGCACTGTAGTTCTGAGGGTTCAAGATGGATGCAACAATCTCCTGTTGCTTCTATGAAGGCCGTAATAGACGACATCACCAAACAGCTCCATAGTCACATACACAGCAAAGGAGAGATGTTGTTTACACCTAGTGATGTCAGTGGTATTGAGTGACATCACAGCACAGTGCTAAGGCTCCTGGGCCTGGACACAGCAGCGGCTGCAATATCTCAACGGAGAATACGTTTATATCTATGTGTGTGTGTGCGCATATATATATATATATATATATATATATATATATATATATATATTTCTCCGCCGAAATCACTTTTAAACCCATTTCCACCTTTTTTTTTCCCTTCTCTTCCTCTTACTTTTTTTTCACGTTTTTTTACGTTTTTCTCCTTTTCGCCTCTTTTCTGGGCGTATTATTCTTCTTTTTCTTCTTTTTTTTCGTCTAATGCATACCCCATCAGTGCAGCAATGCTTATTCAATACCGCCAGCAGATGGAGACACTGGGGGATAATTTTCTAAGGATTTATACTGATTTTTCCTGTCTGAATTTGTCGCACAGAAAGTTGCAGGCCAAATATGTGTGACATTTCTGCGACTTTAGCTTCTAGAGCATTTTTACAACATTATACATAGGTGCTGAATACATAAAAAGCGACTGTTCAGCGACAGACAAGTCGCATCGGCTGAAAGTAGGCCAGAATGTCAGTCCATGTTGGAGCAGGTTTAGATACAGTCTAAAGCATAGATCTCAAAGTCTGTGCACAGAATTTAGCAAGGGCCTCGCACCTTCTGATGCATCAGGTAGGTGCACAATAGCATAGCCTAACCCTCTGTACTTTGGTCTATATTGATGCGGGACATAGACAGCCAGCTGATGACCAATCCATTAGTGCAATGGATGGCTGGAAGCATTTGTCTTTGCCTTTGCAATACCACAGAAGCAATGCATGGTCAATGTACAGCAATGACACACCTGTGTGAACAGCCAGGAGACCCCCCCCCCCCCCCCCCCATGTTATGTTACATAGTTACATAGTTAGTACGGTCGAAAAAAGACATATGTCCATCACGTTCAACCAGGGAATTAAGGGGTAGGGGTGTGGCGCGATATTGGGGAAGGGATGAGATTTTATATTTCTTCATAAGCATTAATCTTATTTTGTCAATTAGGAACATTCAGCACCCACCCGCTATCAAGGCAGCTGCCTATCATGTCATGCCCTACCTGCACAGGTGTGCTGGCTACTCAAATGATCCAATTAAGGAGGCCATTTAGTCAGCAGCAGCAGAAGTCCTGTGCCTGGACGCTCCAACAGGGGCCAGACACAAGCAGAAGCAGAAGCAGCAGCAGCACCACCTTTTGTTTTTTGGCTGCAGCAGCAGCAAGGCCCACAGGGCTGGCTAGCTGGCTAGCCAGCAAGCAGGTAGCAATGAAAGTAGGAATCTTTCTTTTTAACCCTGTAAGGGGGTGGTGCACTGTACCCGAAGATACTGCCATATCGGGTCAATGCATAGGGCGACGGAAGCAAGCTTCGAAATCGGCCCCCGTTCTCAAAAATCCATTTAATATATGGTCCCCAGATAGGGGACGTATCAGATATTAAACTGATAAGAACAGATACTACACTTGATCTTAGCCAAAAGGCCGAGAAGCGATAACCGTGAAAGGGGCGGGCCCAACAAGGTCCCCTTCATGGGCACTATCACTGCTTGCTGTCAGGGAGGCTGCCAGACAATTTTCCATGCACACTCTGGGCTGGGGGGCAGTCAACCACCAGTACACACAGCAGAACCTAAACCCATACCATTATTGCTAAGCAGCAAGACAGGGGCCCATTGCACTCCCACGGGGCCTTTTTAAATGCAATCCATAACCCGGATTTGCCAGGAACCCTTCTTACTCCTCCTACTTGCATGTGACACTGGGCTTAGGATCTGCATAGGAAACACACACACAAGCACACACCTACCTTTGTTGCCTGCAGATGCCTCCTTGGCTGTCCCCAAACGGTATCAAACCAACACCCACGGGAAGCTGTAAGCATAGAGGACATGCCTGCACCCCATTGGACTTACCTGTGTGGGTTAAATCCGGGTTATTTGACAACCTATGGCGGTGATGGTTCTGCTCAGGCAGAGCAGTGCTGATGCTCCTCATAAAGCTGTCGCTGCTGTGAAGGTTCTAGGTGACATCACAAATCCCTTTGGTTACATACACAACAAAGCTGGGTTGTTGTTGTTTACACTCTGCAAGGCCTGTGGAAGTGAGTGACATCATAGCACTGTAGTTCTGAGGGTTCAAGATGGATGCAACAATCTCCTGTTGCTTCTATGAAGGCCGTAATAGACGACATCACCAAACAGCTCCATAGTCACATACACAGCAAAGGAGAGATGTTGTTTACACCTAGTGATGTCAGTGGTATTGAGTGACATCACAGCACAGTGCTAAGGCTCCTGGGCCTGGACACAGCAGCGGCTGCAATATCTCAACGGAGAATACGTTTATATCTATGTGTGTGTGTGCGCATATATATATATATATATATATATATATATATATATATATATATATATTTTTTTTTTTTTCTCCGCCAAAATCACTTTTAAACCCATTTCCACCTTTTTTTCCCTTCTCTTCCTCTTACTTTTTTTTCACGTTTTTTTACGTTTTTCTCCTTTTCGCCTCTTTTCTGGGCGTATTATTCTTCTTTTTCTTCTTTTTTTTCGTCTAATGCATACCCCATCAGTGCAGCAATGCTTATTCAATACCGCCAGCAGATGGAGACACTGGGGGATAATTTTCTAAGGATTTATACTGATTTTTCCTGTCTGAATTTGTCGCACAGAAAGTTGCAGGCCAAATATGTGTGACATTTCTGCGACTTTAGCTTCTAGAGCATTTTTACAACATTATACATAGGTGCTGAATACATAAAAAGCGACTGTTCAGCGACAGACAAGTCGCATCGGCTGAAAGTAGGCCAGAATGTCAGTCCATGTTGGAGCAGGTTTAGATACAGTCTAAAGCATAGATCTCAAAGTCTGTGCACAGAATTTAGCAAGGGCCTCGCACCTTCTGATGCATCAGGTAGGTGCACAATAGCATAGCCTAACCCTCTGTACTTTGGTCTATATTGATGCGGGACATAGACAGCCAGCTGATGACCAATCCATTAGTGCAATGGATGGCTGGAAGCATTTGTCTTTGCCTTTGCAATACCACAGAAGCAATGCATGGTCAATGTACAGCAATGACACACCTGTGTGAACAGCCAGGAGACCCCCCCCCCCCCCCCCCCCCATGTTATGTTACATAGTTACATAGTTAGTACGGTCGAAAAAAGACATATGTCCATCACGTTCAACCAGGGAATTAAGGGGTAGGGGTGTGGCGCGATATTGGGGAAGGGATGAGATTTTATATTTCTTCATAAGCATTAATCTTATTTTGTCAATTAGGAACATTCAGCACCCACCCGCTATCAAGGCAGCTGCCTATCATGTCATGCCCTACCTGCACAGGTGTGCTGGCTACTCAAATGATCCAATTAAGGAGGCCATTTAGTCAGCAGCAGCAGAAGTCCTGTGCCTGGACGCTCCAACAGGGGCCAGACACAAGCAGAAGCAGAAGCAGCAGAAGCAGCAGCAGCACCACCTTTTGTTTTTTGGCTGCAGCAGCAGCAAGGCCCACAGGGCTGGCTAGCTGGCTAGCCAGCAAGCAGGTAGCAATGAAAGTAGGAATCTTTCTTTTTAACCCTGTAAGGGGGTGGTGCACTGTACCCGAAGATACTGCCATATCGGGTCAATGCATAGGGCGACGGAAGCAAGCTTCGAAATCGGCCCCCGTTCTCAAAAATCCATTTAATATATGGTCCCCAGATAGGGGACGTATCAGATATTAAACTGATAAGAACAGATTTTTTTTTTTTTTTTTTTTTTTTTTTTTAAAGCCGAGGAACGTGCTTTCGATTCACCCAAAGTGCAAGAAAAAGTGCAAACGTGTTACACTAAAAAAACGTGCACAAAGGATGCGGTCTATCGCAAGCCCTTCTCCGATAGGAGAGAGGCCCCCCAACAAACCTTACCCTTCGCCTCCGGACCAAAAGGTACCTGCGAGGTTCCAGGTTCGATGTCCCTTTTCGCCGAAGCTACTAGGGGACCACAAATGCTCCCGGCATCCCCCTTGGCGTTAGCCAAGGTATCTGCCCGCAGAGCCGATTACGGTAGGTATCCTGCCAAAGCAGGAGTACCCGGGGTGTTTGCAGGGAGGTGCGGAACCTAATGGCCACACACACCTCCCCTAGACCGCCAGGAGGGACACCCAGAAGGGCTACCGCATCCTGACAAATCCTGTGAACACACAACACGCAAAAAGTGACACAGTGAGACAAAAAAAGAAATAAATAAGTGAATGTGTGCAGATATACTGCCCGGACATCCGGTCGGATCTATAAAAATTTCTCTGATCCTAGCCAGAAGGCCGGGAATCAAGAGGTGAGTGCCACAAGGTGAAGAGATTATGGTGCCCGTGCTTCAACTCAGTGAGTCTATCCTCCCAGTGAGTTTCGGCACCTCGGGGTCACCACTCCCCGAGGCACAAAAGTACCTCGGCTCTAGACCCTCTCAGCCTCATGGCGAGACCCGGAGGGAACAGGTCACATCGGGGCAGCCGTCGAGCTGATTCCTCAGAACCAGCCCCGGAAAGCCCTGGTACACCTGCATCCTCCATGCAGCACCCATCCCCACCAGAATGAAAACTGATAAGAACAGATACTACACTTGATCTTAGCCAAAAGGCCGAGAAGCGATAACCGTGAAAGGGGCGGGCCCAACAAGGTCCCCTTCATGGGCACTATCACTGCTTGCTGTCAGGGAGGCTGCCAGACAATTTTCCATGCACACTCTGGGCTGGGGGGCAGTCAACCACCAGTACACACAGCAGAACCTAAACCCATACCATTATTGCTAAGCAGCAAGACAGGGGCCCATTGCACTCCCACGGGGCCTTTTTAAATGCAATCCATAACCCGGATTTGCCAGGAACCCTTCTTACTCCTCCTACTTGCATGTGACACTGGGCTTAGGATCTGCATAGGAAACACACACACAAGCACACACCTACCTTTGTTGCCTGCAGATGCCTCCTTGGCTGTCCCCAAACGGTATCAAACCAACACCCACGGGAAGCTGTAAGCATAGAGGACATGCCTGCACCCCATTGGACTTACCTGTGTGGGTTAAATCCGGGTTATTTGACAACCTATGGCGGTGATGGTTCTGCTCAGGCAGAGCAGTGCTGATGCTCCTCATAAAGCTGTCGCTGCTGTGAAGGTTCTAGGTGACATCACAAATCCCTTTGGTTACATACACAACAAAGCTGGGTTGTTGTTGTTTACACTCTGCAAGGCCTGTGGAAGTGAGTGACATCATAGCACTGTAGTTCTGAGGGTTCAAGATGGATGCAACAATCTCCTGTTGCTTCTATGAAGGCCGTAATAGACGACATCACCAAACAGCTCCATAGTCACATACACAGCAAAGGAGAGATGTTGTTTACACCTAGTGATGTCAGTGGTATTGAGTGACATCACAGCACAGTGCTAAGGCTCCTGGGCCTGGACACAGCAGCGGCTGCAATATCTCAACGGAGAATACGTTTATATCTATGTGTGTGTGTGCGCATATATATATATATATATATATATATATATATATATATATATATATTCTCCGCCGAAATCACTTTTAAACCCATTTCCACCTTTTTTTCCCTTCTCTTCCTCTTACTTTTTTTTCACGTTTTTTTACGTTTTTCTCCTTTTCGCCTCTTTTCTGGGCGTATTATTCTTCTTTTTCTTCTTTTTTTTCGTCTAATGCATACCCCATCAGTGCAGCAATGCTTATTCAATACCGCCAGCAGATGGAGACACTGGGGGATAATTTTCTAAGGATTTATACTGATTTTTCCTGTCTGAATTTGTCGCACAGAAAGTTGCAGGCCAAATATGTGTGACATTTCTGCGACTTTAGCTTCTAGAGCATTTTTACAACATTATACATAGGTGCTGAATACATAAAAAGCGACTGTTCAGCGACAGACAAGTCGCATCGGCTGAAAGTAGGCCAGAATGTCAGTCCATGTTGGAGCAGGTTTAGATACAGTCTAAAGCATAGATCTCAAAGTCTGTGCACAGAATTTAGCAAGGGCCTCGCACCTTCTGATGCATCAGGTAGGTGCACAATAGCATAGCCTAACCCTCTGTACTTTGGTCTATATTGATGCGGGACATAGACAGCCAGCTGATGACCAATCCATTAGTGCAATGGATGGCTGGAAGCATTTGTCTTTGCCTTTGCAATACCACAGAAGCAATGCATGGTCAATGTACAGCAATGACACACCTGTGTGAACAGCCAGGAGACCCCCCCCCCCCCCCCCCCATGTTATGTTACATAGTTACATAGTTAGTACGGTCGAAAAAAGACATATGTCCATCACGTTCAACCAGGGAATTAAGGGGTAGGGGTGTGGCGCGATATTGGGGAAGGGATGAGATTTTATATTTCTTCATAAGCATTAATCTTATTTTGTCAATTAGGAACATTCAGCACCCACCCGCTATCAAGGCAGCTGCCTATCATGTCATGCCCTACCTGCACAGGTGTGCTGGCTACTCAAATGATCCAATTAAGGAGGCCATTTAGTCAGCAGCAGCAGAAGTCCTGTGCCTGGACGCTCCAACAGGGGCCAGACACAAGCAGAAGCAGCAGAAGCAGCAGCAGCACCACCTTTTGTTTTTTGGCTGCAGCAGCAGCAAGGCCCACAGGGCTGGCTAGCTGGCTAGCCAGCAAGCAGGTAGCAATGAAAGTAGGAATCTTTCTTTTTAACCCTGTAAGGGGGTGGTGCACTGTACCCGAAGATACTGCCATATCGGGTCAATGCATAGGGCGACGGAAGCAAGCTTCGAAATCGGCCCCCGTTCTCAAAAATCCATTTAATATATGGTCCCCAGATAGGGGACGTATCAGATATTAAACTGATAAGAACAGATACTACACTTGATCTTAGCCAAAAGGCCGAGAAGCGATAACCGTGAAAGGGGCGGGCCCAACAAGGTCCCCTTCATGGGCACTATCGCTGCTTGCTGTCAGGGAGGCTGCCAGACAATTTTCCATGCACACTCTGGGCTGGGGGGCAGTCAACCACCAGTACACACAGCAGAACCTAAACCCATACCATTATTGCTAAGCAGCAAGACAGGGGCCCATTGCACTCCCACGGGGCCTTTTTAAATGCAATCCATAACCCGGATTTGCCAGGAACCCTTCTTACTCCTCCTACTTGCATGTGACACTGGGCTTAGGATCTGCATAGGAAACACACACACAAGCACACACCTACCTTTGTTGCCTGCAGATGCCTCCTTGGCTGTCCCCAAACGGTATCAAACCAACACCCACGGGAAGCTGTAAGCATAGAGGACATGCCTGCACCCCATTGGACTTACCTGTGTGGGTTAAATCCGGGTTATTTGACAACCTATGGCGGTGATGGTTCTGCTCAGGCAGAGCAGTGCTGATGCTCCTCATAAAGCTGTCGCTGCTGTGAAGGTTCTAGGTGACATCACAAATCCCTTTGGTTACATACACAACAAAGCTGGGTTGTTGTTGTTTACACTCTGCAAGGCCTGTGGAAGTGAGTGACATCATAGCACTGTAGTTCTGAGGGTTCAAGATGGATGCAACAATCTCCTGTTGCTTCTATGAAGGCCGTAATAGACGACATCACCAAACAGCTCCATAGTCACATACACAGCAAAGGAGAGATGTTGTTTACACCTAGTGATGTCAGTGGTATTGAGTGACATCACAGCACAGTGCTAAGGCTCCTGGGCCTGGACACAGCAGCGGCTGCAATATCTCAACGGAGAATACGTTTATATCTATGTGTGTGTGTGCGCATATATATATATATATATATATATATATATATATATATATATATATTTCTCCGCCGAAATCACTTTTAAACCCATTTCCACCTTTTTTTCCCTTCTCTTCCTCTTACTTTTTTTCACGTTTTTTTACGTTTTTCTCCTTTTCGCCTCTTTTCTGGGCGTATTATTCTTCTTTTTCTTCTTTTTTTTCGTCTAATGCATACCCCATCAGTGCAGCAATGCTTATTCAATACCGCCAGCAGATGGAGACACTGGGGGATAATTTTCTAAGGATTTATACTGATTTTTCCTGTCTGAATTTGTCGCACAGAAAGTTGCAGGCCAAATATGTGTGACATTTCTGCGACTTTAGCTTCTAGAGCATTTTTACAACATTATACATAGGTGCTGAATACATAAAAAGCGACTGTTCAGCGACAGACAAGTCGCATCGGCTGAAAGTAGGCCAGAATGTCAGTCCATGTTGGAGCAGGTTTAGATACAGTCTAAAGCATAGATCTCAAAGTCTGTGCACAGAATTTAGCAAGGGCCTCGCACCTTCTGATGCATCAGGTAGGTGCACAATAGCATAGCCTAACCCTCTGTACTTTGGTCTATATTGATGCGGGACATAGACAGCCAGCTGATGACCAATCCATTAGTGCAATGGATGGCTGGAAGCATTTGTCTTTGCCTTTGCAATACCACAGAAGCAATGCATGGTCAATGTACAGCAATGACACACCTGTGTGAACAGCCAGGAGACCCCCCCCCCCCCCCCCCCCCATGTTATGTTACATAGTTACATAGTTAGTACGGTCGAAAAAAGACATATGTCCATCACGTTCAACCAGGGAATTAAGGGGTAGGGGTGTGGCGCGATATTGGGGAAGGGATGAGATTTTATATTTCTTCATAAGCATTAATCTTATTTTGTCAATTAGGAACATTCAGCACCCACCCGCTATCAAGGCAGCTGCCTATCATGTCATGCCCTACCTGCACAGGTGTGCTGGCTACTCAAATGATCCAATTAAGGAGGCCATTTAGTCAGCAGCAGCAGAAGTCCTGTGCCTGGACGCTCCAACAGGGGCCAGACACAAGCAGAAGCAGAAGCAGCAGAAGCAGCAGCAGCACCACCTTTTGTTTTTTGGCTGCAGCAGCAGCAAGGCCCACAGGGCTGGCTAGCTGGCTAGCCAGCAAGCAGGTAGCAATGAAAGTAGGAATCTTTCTTTTTAACCCTGTAAGGGGGTGGTGCACTGTACCCGAAGATACTGCCATATCGGGTCAATGCATAGGGCGACGGAAGCAAGCTTCGAAATCGGCCCCCGTTCTCAAAAATCCATTTAATATATGGTCCCCAGATAGGGGACGTATCAGATATTAAACTGATAAGAACAGATACTACACTTGATCTTAGCCAAAAGGCCGAGAAGCGATAACCGTGAAAGGGGCGGGCCCAACAAGGTCCCCTTCATGGGCACTATCACTGCTTGCTGTCAGGGAGGCTGCCAGACAATTTTCCATGCACACTCTGGGCTGGGGGGCAGTCAACCACCAGTACACACAGCAGAACCTAAACCCATACCATTATTGCTAAGCAGCAAGACAGGGGCCCATTGCACTCCCACGGGGCCTTTTTAAATGCAATCCATAACCCGGATTTGCCAGGAACCCTTCTTACTCCTCCTACTTGCATGTGACACTGGGCTTAGGATCTGCATAGGAAACACACACACAAGCACACACCTACCTTTGTTGCCTGCAGATGCCTCCTTGGCTGTCCCCAAACGGTATCAAACCAACACCCACGGGAAGCTGTAAGCATAGAGGACATGCCTGCACCCCATTGGACTTACCTGTGTGGGTTAAATCCGGGTTATTTGACAACCTATGGCGGTGATGGTTCTGCTCAGGCAGAGCAGTGCTGATGCTCCTCATAAAGCTGTCGCTGCTGTGAAGGTTCTAGGTGACATCACAAATCCCTTTGGTTACATACACAACAAAGCTGGGTTGTTGTTGTTTACACTCTGCAAGGCCTGTGGAAGTGAGTGACATCATAGCACTGTAGTTCTGAGGGTTCAAGATGGATGCAACAATCTCCTGTTGCTTCTATGAAGGCCGTAATAGACGACATCACCAAACAGCTCCATAGTCACATACACAGCAAAGGAGAGATTGTTACGCCTAGCGCTCCGGGTCCCCGCTCCTCCCCGGAGCGCTCACGGCGCCTTTCTCCCTGCAGCTCCCCGGTCAGCGCTGACCGGGAGCGCTGCCCTGTCATGGCCGTTGGGGATGCGATTCGCACAGCGGGACGCGCCCGCTCGCGAATCGCATCCCAGGTCACTTACCCGTTCCCGTCTCCTGCGGTCATGTGCTGGCGCGCGCGGCTCCGCTCTCTAGGGCGCGCGCGCGCCAGCTCCCTGAGACTTAAAGGGCCAGTGCACCAATGATTGGTGCCTGGCCCAATTAGCTTAATTGGTTCCCATCTGTTTCCTGGCTATATCTAGTCTCTTCCCTTGCACTCCCTTGCCGGATCTTGTTGCCCTAGAGCCTAGTGAAAGCGTTTTTGTGTGTTTATACCCTGTGTACCAGAACTTTGCTATCTCCCCTGACTACGAACCTTGCCGCCTGCCCCCGACCTTCTGCTACGTCCGACTTTGCTTCTGCCTACTCCCTTGTACCTCGCCTATCTTCAGCAGCCAGAGAGGTGAGCCGTTGCTAGTGGATACGACCTGGTCACTACCGCCGCAGCAAGACCATCCCGCTTTGCGGCGGGCTCTGGTGAAAACCTGTAGTGTCTTAGAACCGGTCCACTAGCACGGTCCTCGCTATCCCTCTCTGGCACAGAGGATCCACCTCCTGCCAGCCGGCATCGTGACAGTAGATCCGGCCATGGATCCCGCTGAAGTTCCTCTGCCTGTTGTCGCCGACCTCCCCACACTGGTCGCCCAGCAAGCCCGACAGATTGCCCAACAAGATCACCAGCTGTCGTACTTGACCACCATGACTCAGCAACTCCAGTCGCAGCTACAGCAGATTCAGTCTCAGCTACAGCAGCAGCAACCATCTCCTCCGCCAGCTCCTGCACCTCTTCCGCAGCGAGTGGCCACTCCTAGCCTCCGCCTGTCTTTGCCGGACAAATTTAATGGGGACTCTAAGTTTTGCCGTGGCTTTCTTTCCCAATGTTCCCTGCATCTGGAGATGATGTCGGATCAGTTTCCTACTGAAAGGTCTAAGGTGGCTTTCGTAGTCAGCCTTCTGTCTGGAAAAGCCCTGTCATGGGCCACACCGCTCTGGGACCGTGATGACCCCGTCACTGCCTCTGTACACTCCTTCTTCTCGGAAATTCGAAGTGTCTTTGAGGAACCTGCCCGAGCCTCTTCTGCTGAGACTGCCCTGTTGAACCTGGTCCAGGGTAATTCCTCCGTTGGCGAGTACGCCATACAATTCCGTACTCTTGCTTCTGAACTTTCCTGGAATAATGAGGCTCTCTGCGCGACCTTTAAAAAAGGCCTATCCAGCAACATTAAAGATGTTCTGGCCGCACGAGAGACTCCTGCTAGCCTGCATGAACTCATTCATCTAGCCACTCGCATTGACATGCGTTTTTCTGAGAGGCATCAAGAGCTCCGCCAGGAAAAAGACTTAGATCTCTGGCCACCTCTCCCACAGTCTCCACTGCAATCTGCGCCTAGGCCTCCCGCCGAGGAGGCCATGCAAGTGGATCGGTCTCGCCTGACCCTGGAAGAGAGGAATCGCCGTAAGGAAGAGAATCTTTGTTTGTACTGTGCCAGTACTGAACATTTTCTGGTGGATTGCCCAATCCGTCCTCCACGTCTGGGAAACGCACGCTCACACTCAGCTCTCGTGGGTGTGGCGTCTCTTGATGCCAAGTCGGCTTCTCCACGTCTCACGGTACCTGTTCGGATTTCCACTTCAGCCAGCTCTCCCCTCTCAGCCGTGGCCTGTCTGGACTCTGGAGCTTCTGGGAATTTTATTCGGGAGTCCTTTGTGAATAAATTCCATATTCCGGTGACCCGTCTTGTCAAGCCACTCCGCATCTCCGCGGTCAACGGAGCCAGGTTGGACTGTACCATACGTTTCCGCACGGAGCCCCTTCTTATGAGCATCGGATCTCATCACGAGAGGATTGAACTTTTGGTCCTCCCCAATTGCACCTCGGAAATTCTCCTTGGACTTCCCTGGCTTCAACTTCATTCCCCAACCCTGGATTGGTCCACTGGGGAGATCAAGAGTTGGGGGTCCTCTTGTGCCAAGAACTGTCTAAAACCGGTTCCCAATAACCCTTGCCGTAACTCTGTGGTTCCTCCTGTATCCGGTCCCCCTAAGGTCATTAAGGACTCTGCCTGCCACAGGAAATGCCCCTCCCCCCCTCCCAGGCAAGCTTCTGTGTCCCCTCATGGCCCTCGTCCTGGTGTCACACTGCCCCGTGCCAGGTCTCGCCCTCTGCCCTCTCTCCCCATTCCTACTCCTGCGGTTCTGCCTGCCGTTGAGGAATCCCTCCTTCCTTTCCCGGTGTCCTCATCCCAGGGGAGGCAGTTACCCGATAAAGAGAAGGGGAGACCTAAGGGGGGGGGTACTGTTACGCCTAGCGCTCCGGGTCCCCGCTCCTCCCCGGAGCGCTCACGGCGCCTTTCTCCCTGCAGCTCCCCGGTCAGCGCTGACCGGGAGCGCTGCCCTGTCATGGCCGTTGGGGATGCGATTCGCACAGCGGGACGCGCCCGCTCGCGAATCGCATCCCAGGTCACTTACCCGTTCCCGTCTCCTGCGGTCATGTGCTGGCGCGCGCGGCTCCGCTCTCTAGGGCGCGCGCGCGCCAGCTCCCTGAGACTTAAAGGGCCAGTGCACCAATGATTGGTGCCTGGCCCAATTAGCTTAATTGGTTCCCATCTGTTTCCTGGCTATATCTAGTCTCTTCCCTTGCACTCCCTTGCCGGATCTTGTTGCCCTAGAGCCTAGTGAAAGCGTTTTTGTGTGTTTATACCCTGTGTACCAGAACTTTGCTATCTCCCCTGACTACGAACCTTGCCGCCTGCCCCCGACCTTCTGCTACGTCCGACTTTGCTTCTGCCTACTCCCTTGTACCTCGCCTATCTTCAGCAGCCAGAGAGGTGAGCCGTTGCTAGTGGATACGACCTGGTCACTACCGCCGCAGCAAGACCATCCCGCTTTGCGGCGGGCTCTGGTGAAAACCTGTAGTGTCTTAGAACCGGTCCACTAGCACGGTCCTCGCTATCCCTCTCTGGCACAGAGGATCCACCTCCTGCCAGCCGGCATCGTGACAGAGATGTTGTTTACACCTAGTGATGTCAGTGGTATTGAGTGACATCACAGCACAGTGCTAAGGCTCCTGGGCCTGGACACAGCAGCGGCTGCAATATCTCAACGGAGAATACGTTTATATCTATGTGTGTGTGTGCGCATATATATATATATATATATATATATATATATATATATATATATTTCTCCGCCGAAATCACTTTTAAACCCATTTCCACCTTTTTTTCCCTTCTCTTCCTCTTACTTTTTTTTCACGTTTTTTTACGTTTTTCTCCTTTTCGCCTCTTTTCTGGGCGTATTATTCTTCTTTTTCTTCTTTTTTTTCGTCTAATGCATACCCCATCAGTGCAGCAATGCTTATTCAATACCGCCAGCAGATGGAGACACTGGGGGATAATTTTCTAAGGATTTATACTGATTTTTCCTGTCTGAATTTGTCGCACAGAAAGTTGCAGGCCAAATATGTGTGACATTTCTGCGACTTTAGCTTCTAGAGCATTTTTACAACATTATACATAGGTGCTGAATACATAAAAAGCGACTGTTCAGCGACAGACAAGTCGCATCGGCTGAAAGTAGGCCAGAATGTCAGTCCATGTTGGAGCAGGTTTAGATACAGTCTAAAGCATAGATCTCAAAGTCTGTGCACAGAATTTAGCAAGGGCCTCGCACCTTCTGATGCATCAGGTAGGTGCACAATAGCATAGCCTAACCCTCTGTACTTTGGTCTATATTGATGCGGGACATAGACAGCCAGCTGATGACCAATCCATTAGTGCAATGGATGGCTGGAAGCATTTGTCTTTGCCTTTGCAATACCACAGAAGCAATGCATGGTCAATGTACAGCAATGACACACCTGTGTGAACAGCCAGGAGACCCCCCCCCCCCCCCCCCCATGTTATGTTACATAGTTACATAGTTAGTACGGTCGAAAAAAGACATATGTCCATCACGTTCAACCAGGGAATTAAGGGGTAGGGGTGTGGCGCGATATTGGGGAAGGGATGAGATTTTATATTTCTTCATAAGCATTAATCTTATTTTGTCAATTAGGAACATTCAGCACCCACCCGCTATCAAGGCAGCTGCCTATCATGTCATGCCCTACCTGCACAGGTGTGCTGGCTACTCAAATGATCCAATTAAGGAGGCCATTTAGTCAGCAGCAGCAGAAGTCCTGTGCCTGGACGCTCCAACAGGGGCCAGACACAAGCAGAAGCAGAAGCAGCAGAAGCAGCAGCAGCACCACCTTTTGTTTTTTGGCTGCAGCAGCAGCAAGGCCCACAGGGCTGGCTAGCTGGCTAGCCAGCAAGCAGGTAGCAATGAAAGTAGGAATCTTTCTTTTTAACCCTGTAAGGGGGTGGTGCACTGTACCCGAAGATACTGCCATATCGGGTCAATGCATAGGGCGACGGAAGCAAGCTTCGAAATCGGCCCCCGTTCTCAAAAATCCATTTAATATATGGTCCCCAGATAGGGGACGTATCAGATATTAAACTGATAAGAACAGATACTACACTTGATCTTAGCCAAAAGGCCGAGAAGCGATAACCGTGAAAGGGGCGGGCCCAACAAGGTCCCCTTCATGGGCACTATCACTGCTTGCTGTCAGGGAGGCTGCCAGACAATTTTCCATGCACACTCTGGGCTGGGGGGCAGTCAACCACCAGTACACACAGCAGAACCTAAACCCATACCATTATTGCTAAGCAGCAAGACAGGGGCCCATTGCACTCCCACGGGGCCTTTTTAAATGCAATCCATAACCCGGATTTGCCAGGAACCCTTCTTACTCCTCCTACTTGCATGTGACACTGGGCTTAGGATCTGCATAGGAAACACACACACAAGCACACACCTACCTTTGTTGCCTGCAGATGCCTCCTTGGCTGTCCCCAAACGGTATCAAACCAACACCCACGGGAAGCTGTAAGCATAGAGGACATGCCTGCACCCCATTGGACTTACCTGTGTGGGTTAAATCCGGGTTATTTGACAACCTATGGCGGTGATGGTTCTGCTCAGGCAGAGCAGTGCTGATGCTCCTCATAAAGCTGTCGCTGCTGTGAAGGTTCTAGGTGACATCACAAATCCCTTTGGTTACATACACAACAAAGCTGGGTTGTTGTTGTTTACACTCTGCAAGGCCTGTGGAAGTGAGTGACATCATAGCACTGTAGTTCTGAGGGTTCAAGATGGATGCAACAATCTCCTGTTGCTTCTATGAAGGCCGTAATAGACGACATCACCAAACAGCTCCATAGTCACATACACAGCAAAGGAGAGATGTTGTTTACACCTAGTGATGTCAGTGGTATTGAGTGACATCACAGCACAGTGCTAAGGCTCCTGGGCCTGGACACAGCAGCGGCTGCAATATCTCAACGGAGAATACGTTTATATCTATGTGTGTGTGTGCGCATATATATATATATATATATATATATATATATATATATATATATATTTCTCCGCCGAAATCACTTTTAAACCCATTTCCACCTTTTTTTCCCTTCTCTTCCTCTTACTTTTTTTTCACGTTTTTTTACGTTTTTCTCCTTTTCGCCTCTTTTCTGGGCGTATTATTCTTCTTTTTCTTCTTTTTTTTCGTCTAATGCATACCCCATCAGTGCAGCAATGCTTATTCAATACCGCCAGCAGATGGAGACACTGGGGGATAATTTTCTAAGGATTTATACTGATTTTTCCTGTCTGAATTTGTCGCACAGAAAGTTGCAGGCCAAATATGTGTGACATTTCTGCGACTTTAGCTTCTAGAGCATTTTTACAACATTATACATAGGTGCTGAATACATAAAAAGCGACTGTTCAGCGACAGACAAGTCGCATCGGCTGAAAGTAGGCCAGAATGTCAGTCCATGTTGGAGCAGGTTTAGATACAGTCTAAAGCATAGATCTCAAAGTCTGTGCACAGAATTTAGCAAGGGCCTCGCACCTTCTGATGCATCAGGTAGGTGCACAATAGCATAGCCTAACCCTCTGTACTTTGGTCTATATTGATGCGGGACATAGACAGCCAGCTGATGACCAATCCATTAGTGCAATGGATGGCTGGAAGCATTTGTCTTTGCCTTTGCAATACCACAGAAGCAATGCATGGTCAATGTACAGCAATGACACACCTGTGTGAACAGCCAGGAGACCCCCCCCCCCCCCCCATGTTATGTTACATAGTTACATAGTTAGTACGGTCGAAAAAAGACATATGTCCATCACGTTCAACCAGGGAATTAAGGGGTAGGGGTGTGGCGCGATATTGGGGAAGGGATGAGATTTTATATTTCTTCATAAGCATTAATCTTATTTTGTCAATTAGGAACATTCAGCACCCACCCGCTATCAAGGCAGCTGCCTATCATGTCATGCCCTACCTGCACAGGTGTGCTGGCTACTCAAATGATCCAATTAAGGAGGCCATTTAGTCAGCAGCAGCAGAAGTCCTGTGCCTGGACGCTCCAACAGGGGCCAGACACAAGCAGAAGCAGAAGCAGCAGAAGCAGCAGCAGCACCACCTTTTGTTTTTTGGCTGCAGCAGCAGCAAGGCCCACAGGGCTGGCTAGCTGGCTAGCCAGCAAGCAGGTAGCAATGAAAGTAGGAATCTTTCTTTTTAACCCTGTAAGGGGGTGGTGCACTGTACCCGAAGATACTGCCATATCGGGTCAATGCATAGGGCGACGGAAGCAAGCTTCGAAATCGGCCCCCGTTCTCAAAAATCCATTTAATATATGGTCCCCAGATAGGGGACGTATCAGATATTAAACTGATAAGAACAGATACTACACTTGATCTTAGCCAAAAGGCCGAGAAGCGATAACCGTGAAAGGGGCGGGCCCAACAAGGTCCCCTTCATGGGCACTATCACTGCTTGCTGTCAGGGAGGCTGCCAGACAATTTTCCATGCACACTCTGGGCTGGGGGGCAGTCAACCACCAGTACACACAGCAGAACCTAAACCCATACCATTATTGCTAAGCAGCAAGACAGGGGCCCATTGCACTCCCACGGGGCCTTTTTAAATGCAATCCATAACCCGGATTTGCCAGGAACCCTTCTTACTCCTCCTACTTGCATGTGACACTGGGCTTAGGATCTGCATAGGAAACACACACACAAGCACACACCTACCTTTGTTGCCTGCAGATGCCTCCTTGGCTGTCCCCAAACGGTATCAAACCAACACCCACGGGAAGCTGTAAGCATAGAGGACATGCCTGCACCCCATTGGACTTACCTGTGTGGGTTAAATCCGGGTTATTTGACAACCTATGGCGGTGATGGTTCTGCTCAGGCAGAGCAGTGCTGATGCTCCTCATAAAGCTGTCGCTGCTGTGAAGGTTCTAGGTGACATCACAAATCCCTTTGGTTACATACACAACAAAGCTGGGTTGTTGTTGTTTACACTCTGCAAGGCCTGTGGAAGTGAGTGACATCATAGCACTGTAGTTCTGAGGGTTCAAGATGGATGCAACAATCTCCTGTTGCTTCTATGAAGGCCGTAATAGACGACATCACCAAACAGCTCCATAGTCACATACACAGCAAAGGAGAGATGTTGTTTACACCTAGTGATGTCAGTGGTATTGAGTGACATCACAGCACAGTGCTAAGGCTCCTGGGCCTGGACACAGCAGCGGCTGCAATATCTCAACGGAGAATACGTTTATATCTATGTGTGTGTGTGCGCATATATATATATATATATATATATATATATATATATATATATATATTCTCCGCCGAAATCACTTTTAAACCCATTTCCACCTTTTTTTCCCTTCTCTTCCTCTTACTTTTTTTTCACGTTTTTTTACGTTTTTCTCCTTTTCGCCTCTTTTCTGGGCGTATTATTCTTCTTTTTCTTCTTTTTTTTCGTCTAATGCATACCCCATCAGTGCAGCAATGCTTATTCAATACCGCCAGCAGATGGAGACACTGGGGGATAATTTTCTAAGGATTTATACTGATTTTTCCTGTCTGAATTTGTCGCACAGAAAGTTGCAGGCCAAATATGTGTGACATTTCTGCGACTTTAGCTTCTAGAGCATTTTTACAACATTATACATAGGTGCTGAATACATAAAAAGCGACTGTTCAGCGACAGACAAGTCGCATCGGCTGAAAGTAGGCCAGAATGTCAGTCCATGTTGGAGCAGGTTTAGATACAGTCTAAAGCATAGATCTCAAAGTCTGTGCACAGAATTTAGCAAGGGCCTCGCACCTTCTGATGCATCAGGTAGGTGCACAATAGCATAGCCTAACCCTCTGTACTTTGGTCTATATTGATGCGGGACATAGACAGCCAGCTGATGACCAATCCATTAGTGCAATGGATGGCTGGAAGCATTTGTCTTTGCCTTTGCAATACCACAGAAGCAATGCATGGTCAATGTACAGCAATGACACACCTGTGTGAACAGCCAGGAGACCCCCCCCCCCCCCCCCCATGTTATGTTACATAGTTACATAGTTAGTACGGTCGAAAAAAGACATATGTCCATCACGTTCAACCAGGGAATTAAGGGGTAGGGGTGTGGCGCGATATTGGGGAAGGGATGAGATTTTATATTTCTTCATAAGCATTAATCTTATTTTGTCAATTAGGAACATTCAGCACCCACCCGCTATCAAGGCAGCTGCCTATCATGTCATGCCCTACCTGCACAGGTGTGCTGGCTACTCAAATGATCCAATTAAGGAGGCCATTTAGTCAGCAGCAGCAGAAGTCCTGTGCCTGGACGCTCCAACAGGGGCCAGACACAAGCAGAAGCAGAAGCAGCAGAAGCAGCAGCAGCACCACCTTTTGTTTTTTGGCTGCAGCAGCAGCAAGGCCCACAGGGCTGGCTAGCTGGCTAGCCAGCAAGCAGGTAGCAATGAAAGTAGGAATCTTTCTTTTTAACCCTGTAAGGGGGTGGTGCACTGTACCCGAAGATACTGCCATATCGGGTCAATGCATAGGGCGACGGAAGCAAGCTTCGAAATCGGCCCCCGTTC
Organism: Hyla sarda; assembly: GCF_029499605.1. NCBI lineage: Eukaryota > Metazoa > Chordata > Amphibia > Anura > Hylidae > Hyla > Hyla sarda. The sequence goes on from NW_026611008.1 coordinate 75,064, forward strand.
TCAAAAATCCATTTAATATATGGTCCCCAGATAGGGGACGTATCAGATATTAAACTGATAAGAACAGATACTACACTTGATCTTAGCCAAAAGGCCGAGAAGCGATAACCGTGAAAGGGGCGGGCCCAACAAGGTCCCCTTCATGGGCACTATCACTGCTTGCTGTCAGGGAGGCTGCCAGACAATTTTCCATGCACACTCTGGGCTGGGGGGCAGTCAACCACCAGTACACACAGCAGAACCTAAACCCATACCATTATTGCTAAGCAGCAAGACAGGGGCCCATTGCACTCCCACGGGGCCTTTTTAAATGCAATCCATAACCCGGATTTGCCAGGAACCCTTCTTACTCCTCCTACTTGCATGTGACACTGGGCTTAGGATCTGCATAGGAAACACACACACAAGCACACACCTACCTTTGTTGCCTGCAGATGCCTCCTTGGCTGTCCCCAAACGGTATCAAACCAACACCCACGGGAAGCTGTAAGCATAGAGGACATGCCTGCACCCCATTGGACTTACCTGTGTGGGTTAAATCCGGGTTATTTGACAACCTATGGCGGTGATGGTTCTGCTCAGGCAGAGCAGTGCTGATGCTCCTCATAAAGCTGTCGCTGCTGTGAAGGTTCTAGGTGACATCACAAATCCCTTTGGTTACATACACAACAAAGCTGGGTTGTTGTTGTTTACACTCTGCAAGGCCTGTGGAAGTGAGTGACATCATAGCACTGTAGTTCTGAGGGTTCAAGATGGATGCAACAATCTCCTGTTGCTTCTATGAAGGCCGTAATAGACGACATCACCAAACAGCTCCATAGTCACATACACAGCAAAGGAGAGATGTTGTTTACACCTAGTGATGTCAGTGGTATTGAGTGACATCACAGCACAGTGCTAAGGCTCCTGGGCCTGGACACAGCAGCGGCTGCAATATCTCAACGGAGAATACGTTTATATCTATGTGTGTGTGTGCGCATATATATATATATATATATATATATATATATATATATATATATATTTCTCCGCCGAAATCACTTTTAAACCCATTTCCACCTTTTTTTCCCTTCTCTTCCTCTTACTTTTTTTTCACGTTTTTTTACGTTTTTCTCCTTTTCGCCTCTTTTCTGGGCGTATTATTCTTCTTTTTCTTCTTTTTTTTCGTCTAATGCATACCCCATCAGTGCAGCAATGCTTATTCAATACCGCCAGCAGATGGAGACACTGGGGGATAATTTTCTAAGGATTTATACTGATTTTTCCTGTCTGAATTTGTCGCACAGAAAGTTGCAGGCCAAATATGTGTGACATTTCTGCGACTTTAGCTTCTAGAGCATTTTTACAACATTATACATAGGTGCTGAATACATAAAAAGCGACTGTTCAGCGACAGACAAGTCGCATCGGCTGAAAGTAGGCCAGAATGTCAGTCCATGTTGGAGCAGGTTTAGATACAGTCTAAAGCATAGATCTCAAAGTCTGTGCACAGAATTTAGCAAGGGCCTCGCACCTTCTGATGCATCAGGTAGGTGCACAATAGCATAGCCTAACCCTCTGTACTTTGGTCTATATTGATGCGGGACATAGACAGCCAGCTGATGACCAATCCATTAGTGCAATGGATGGCTGGAAGCATTTGTCTTTGCCTTTGCAATACCACAGAAGCAATGCATGGTCAATGTACAGCAATGACACACCTGTGTGAACAGCCAGGAGACCCCCCCCCCCCCCCCCCCCCATGTTATGTTACATAGTTACATAGTTAGTACGGTCGAAAAAAGACATATGTCCATCACGTTCAACCAGGGAATTAAGGGGTAGGGGTGTGGCGCGATATTGGGGAAGGGATGAGATTTTATATTTCTTCATAAGCATTAATCTTATTTTGTCAATTAGGAACATTCAGCACCCACCCGCTATCAAGGCAGCTGCCTATCATGTCATGCCCTACCTGCACAGGTGTGCTGGCTACTCAAATGATCCAATTAAGGAGGCCATTTAGTCAGCAGCAGCAGAAGTCCTGTGCCTGGACGCTCCAACAGGGGCCAGACACAAGCAGAAGCAGAAGCAGCAGAAGCAGCAGCAGCACCACCTTTTGTTTTTTGGCTGCAGCAGCAGCAAGGCCCACAGGGCTGGCATAGCTGGCTAGCCAGCAAGCAGGTAGCAATGAAAGTAGGAATCTTTCTTTTTAACCCTGTAAGGGGGTGGTGCACTGTACCCGAAGATACTGCCATATCGGGTCAATGCATAGGGCGACGGAAGCAAGCTTCGAAATCGGCCCCCGTTCTCAAAAATCCATTTAATATATGGTCCCCAGATAGGGGACGTATCAGATATTAAACTGATAAGAACAGATACTACACTTGATCTTAGCCAAAAGGCCGAGAAGCGATAACCGTGAAAGGGGCGGGCCCAACAAGGTCCCCTTCATGGGCACTATCACTGCTTGCTGTCAGGGAGGCTGCCAGACAATTTTCCATGCACACTCTGGGCTGGGGGGCAGTCAACCACCAGTACACACAGCAGAACCTAAACCCATACCATTATTGCTAAGCAGCAAGACAGGGGCCCATTGCACTCCCACGGGGCCTTTTTAAATGCAATCCATAACCCGGATTTGCCAGGAACCCTTCTTACTCCTCCTACTTGCATGTGACACTGGGCTTAGGATCTGCATAGGAAACACACACACAAGCACACACCTACCTTTGTTGCCTGCAGATGCCTCCTTGGCTGTCCCCAAACGGTATCAAACCAACACCCACGGGAAGCTGTAAGCATAGAGGACATGCCTGCACCCCATTGGACTTACCTGTGTGGGTTAAATCCGGGTTATTTGACAACCTATGGCGGTGATGGTTCTGCTCAGGCAGAGCAGTGCTGATGCTCCTCATAAAGCTGTCGCTGCTGTGAAGGTTCTAGGTGACATCACAAATCCCTTTGGTTACATACACAACAAAGCTGGGTTGTTGTTGTTTACACTCTGCAAGGCCTGTGGAAGTGAGTGACATCATAGCACTGTAGTTCTGAGGGTTCAAGATGGATGCAACAATCTCCTGTTGCTTCTATGAAGGCCGTAATAGACGACATCACCAAACAGCTCCATAGTCACATACACAGCAAAGGAGAGATGTTGTTTACACCTAGTGATGTCAGTGGTATTGAGTGACATCACAGCACAGTGCTAAGGCTCCTGGGCCTGGACACAGCAGCGGCTGCAATATCTCAACGGAGAATACGTTTATATCTATGTGTGTGTGTGCGCATATATATATATATATATATATATATATATATATATATATATATTCTCCGCCGAAATCACTTTTAAACCCATTTCCACCTTTTTTTCCCTTCTCTTCCTCTTACTTTTTTTTCACGTTTTTTTACGTTTTTCTCCTTTTCGCCTCTTTTCTGGGCGTATTATTCTTCTTTTTCTTCTTTTTTTTCGTCTAATGCATACCCCATCAGTGCAGCAATGCTTATTCAATACCGCCAGCAGATGGAGACACTGGGGGATAATTTTCTAAGGATTTATACTGATTTTTCCTGTCTGAATTTGTCGCACAGAAAGTTGCAGGCCAAATATGTGTGACATTTCTGCGACTTTAGCTTCTAGAGCATTTTTACAACATTATACATAGGTGCTGAATACATAAAAAGCGACTGTTCAGCGACAGACAAGTCGCATCGGCTGAAAGTAGGCCAGAATGTCAGTCCATGTTGGAGCAGGTTTAGATACAGTCTAAAGCATAGATCTCAAAGTCTGTGCACAGAATTTAGCAAGGGCCTCGCACCTTCTGATGCATCAGGTAGGTGCACAATAGCATAGCCTAACCCTCTGTACTTTGGTCTATATTGATGCGGGACATAGACAGCCAGCTGATGACCAATCCATTAGTGCAATGGATGGCTGGAAGCATTTGTCTTTGCCTTTGCAATACCACAGAAGCAATGCATGGTCAATGTACAGCAATGACACACCTGTGTGAACAGCCAGGAGACCCCCCCCATGTTATGTTACATAGTTACATAGTTAGTACGGTCGAAAAAAGACATATGTCCATCACGTTCAACCAGGGAATTAAGGGGTAGGGGTGTGGCGCGATATTGGGGAAGGGATGAGATTTTATATTTCTTCATAAGCATTAATCTTATTTTGTCAATTAGGAACATTCAGCACCCACCCGCTATCAAGGCAGCTGCCTATCATGTCATGCCCTACCTGCACAGGTGTGCTGGCTACTCAAATGATCCAATTAAGGAGGCCATTTAGTCAGCAGCAGCAGAAGTCCTGTGCCTGGACGCTCCAACAGGGGCCAGACACAAGCAGAAGCAGAAGCAGCAGCAGCACCACCTTTTGTTTTTTGGCTGCAGCAGCAGCAAGGCCCACAGGGCTGGCTAGCTGGCTAGCCAGCAAGCAGGTAGCAATGAAAGTAGGAATCTTTCTTTTTAACCCTGTAAGGGGGTGGTGCACTGTACCCGAAGATACTGCCATATCGGGTCAATGCATAGGGCGACGGAAGCAAGCTTCGAAATCGGCCCCCGTTCTCAAAAATCCATTTAATATATGGTCCCCAGATAGGGGACGTATCAGATATTAAACTGATAAGAACAGATACTACACTTGATCTTAGCCAAAAGGCCGAGAAGCGATAACCGTGAAAGGGGCGGGCCCAACAAGGTCCCCTTCATGGGCACTATCACTGCTTGCTGTCAGGGAGGCTGCCAGACAATTTTCCATGCACACTCTGGGCTGGGGGGCAGTCAACCACCAGTACACACAGCAGAACCTAAACCCATACCATTATTGCTAAGCAGCAAGACAGGGGCCCATTGCACTCCCACGGGGCCTTTTTAAATGCAATCCATAACCCGGATTTGCCAGGAACCCTTCTTACTCCTCCTACTTGCATGTGACACTGGGCTTAGGATCTGCATAGGAAACACACACACAAGCACACACCTACCTTTGTTGCCTGCAGATGCCTCCTTGGCTGTCCCCAAACGGTATCAAACCAACACCCACGGGAAGCTGTAAGCATAGAGGACATGCCTGCACCCCATTGGACTTACCTGTGTGGGTTAAATCCGGGTTATTTGACAACCTATGGCGGTGATGGTTCTGCTCAGGCAGAGCAGTGCTGATGCTCCTCATAAAGCTGTCGCTGCTGTGAAGGTTCTAGGTGACATCACAAATCCCTTTGGTTACATACACAACAAAGCTGGGTTGTTGTTGTTTACACTCTGCAAGGCCTGTGGAAGTGAGTGACATCATAGCACTGTAGTTCTGAGGGTTCAAGATGGATGCAACAATCTCCTGTTGCTTCTATGAAGGCCGTAATAGACGACATCACCAAACAGCTCCATAGTCACATACACAGCAAAGGAGAGATGTTGTTTACACCTAGTGATGTCAGTGGTATTGAGTGACATCACAGCACAGTGCTAAGGCTCCTGGGCCTGGACACAGCAGCGGCTGCAATATCTCAACGGAGAATACGTTTATATCTATGTGTGTGTGTGCGCATATATATATATATATATATATATATATATATATATATATTTCTCCGCCGAAATCACTTTTAAACCCATTTCCACCTTTTTTTCCCTTCTCTTCCTCTTACTTTTTTTTCACGTTTTTTTACGTTTTTCTCCTTTTCGCTTCTTTTCTGGGCGTATTATTCTTCTTTTTCTTCTTTTTTTTCGTCTAATGCATACCCCATCAGTGCAGCAATGCTTATTCAATACCGCCAGCAGATGGAGACACTGGGGGATAATTTTCTAAGGATTTATACTGATTTTTCCTGTCTGAATTTGTCGCACAGAAAGTTGCAGGCCAAATATGTGTGACATTTCTGCGACTTTAGCTTCTCGAGCATTTTTACAACATTATACATAGGTGCTGAATACATAAAAAGCGACTGTTCAGCGACAGACAAGTCGCATCGGCTGAAAGTAGGCCAGAATGTCAGTCCATGTTGGAGCAGGTTTAGATACAGTCTAAAGCATAGATCTCAAAGTCTGTGCACAGAATTTAGCAAGGGCCTCGCACCTTCTGATGCATCAGGTAGGTGCACAATAGCATAGCCTAACCCTCTGTACTTTGGTCTATATTGATGCGGGACATAGACAGCCAGCTGATGACCAATCCATTAGTGCAATGGATGGCTGGAAGCATTTGTCTTTGCCTTTGCAATACCACAGAAGCAATGCATGGTCAATGTACAGCAATGACACACCTGTGTGAACAGCCAGGAGACCCCCCCCCCCCCCCCCCCCATGTTATGTTACATAGTTACATAGTTAGTACGGTCGAAAAAAGACATATGTCCATCACGTTCAACCAGGGAATTAAGGGGTAGGGGTGTGGCGCGATATTGGGGAAGGGATGAGATTTTATATTTCTTCATAAGCATTAATCTTATTTTGTCAATTAGGAACATTCAGCACCCACCCGCTATCAAGGCAGCTGCCTATCATGTCATGCCCTACCTGCACAGGTGTGCTGGCTACTCAAATGATCCAATTAAGGAGGCCATTTAGTCAGCAGCAGCAGAAGTCCTGTGCCTGGACGCTCCAACAGGGGCCAGACACAAGCAGAAGCAGAAGCAGCAGAAGCAGCAGCAGCACCACCTTTTGTTTTTTGGCTGCAGCAGCAGCAAGGCCCACAGGGCTGGCTAGCTGGCTAGCCAGCAAGCAGGTAGCAATGAAAGTAGGAATCTTTCTTTTTAACCCTGTAAGGGGGTGGTGCACTGTACCCGAAGATACTGCCATATCGGGTCAATGCATAGGGCGACGGAAGCAAGCTTCGAAATCGGCCCCCGTTCTCAAAAATCCATTTAATATATGGTCCCCAGATAGGGGACGTATCAGATATTAAACTGATAAGAACAGATACTACACTTGATCTTAGCCAAAAGGCCGAGAAGCGATAACCGTGAAAGGGGCGGGCCCAACAAGGTCCCCTTCATGGGCACTATCACTGCTTGCTGTCAGGGAGGCTGCCAGACAATTTTCCATGCACACTCTGGGCTGGGGGGCAGTCAACCACCAGTACACACAGCAGAACCTAAACCCATACCATTATTGCTAAGCAGCAAGACAGGGGCCCATTGCACTCCCACGGGGCCTTTTTAAATGCAATCCATAACCCGGATTTGCCAGGAACCCTTCTTACTCCTCCTACTTGCATGTGACACTGGGCTTAGGATCTGCATAGGAAACACACACACAAGCACACACCTACCTTTGTTGCCTGCAGATGCCTCCTTGGCTGTCCCCAAACGGTATCAAACCAACACCCACGGGAAGCTGTAAGCATAGAGGACATGCCTGCACCCCATTGGACTTACCTGTGTGGGTTAAATCCGGGTTATTTGACAACCTATGGCGGTGATGGTTCTGCTCAGGCAGAGCAGTGCTGATGCTCCTCATAAAGCTGTCGCTGCTGTGAAGGTTCTAGGTGACATCACAAATCCCTTTGGTTACATACACAACAAAGCTGGGTTGTTGTTGTTTACACTCTGCAAGGCCTGTGGAAGTGAGTGACATCATAGCACTGTAGTTCTGAGGGTTCAAGATGGATGCAACAATCTCCTGTTGCTTCTATGAAGGCCGTAATAGACGACATCACCAAACAGCTCCATAGTCACATACACAGCAAAGGAGAGATGTTGTTTACACCTAGTGATGTCAGTGGTATTGAGTGACATCACAGCACAGTGCTAAGGCTCCTGGGCCTGGACACAGCAGCGGCTGCAATATCTCAACGGAGAATACGTTTATATCTATGTGTGTGTGTGCGCATATATATATATATATATATATATATATATATATATATATATATTTCTCCGCCGAAATCACTTTTAAACCCATTTCCACCTTTTTTTCCCTTCTCTTCCTCTTACTTTTTTTTCACGTTTTTTTACGTTTTTCTCCTTTTCGCCTCTTTTCTGGGCGTATTATTTTTCTTTTTCTTCTTTTTTTTCGTCTAATGCATACCCCATCAGTGCAGCAATGCTTATTCAATACCGCCAGCAGATGGAGACACTGGGGGATAATTTTCTATGGATTTATACTGATTTTTCCTGTCTGAATTTGTCGCACAGAAAGTTGCAGGCCAAATATGTGTGACATTTCTGCGACTTTAGCTTCTAGAGCATTTTTACAACATTATACATAGGTGCTGAATACATAAAAAGCGACTGTTCAGCGACAGACAAGTCGCATCGGCTGAAAGTAGGCCAGAATGTCAGTCCATGTTGGAGCAGGTTTAGATACAGTCTAAAGCATAGATCTCAAAGTCTGTGCACAGAATTTAGCAAGGGCCTCGCACCTTCTGATGCATCAGGTAGGTGCACAATAGCATAGCCTAACCCTCTGTACTTTGGTCTATATTGATGCGGGACATAGACAGCCAGCTGATGACCAATCCATTAGTGCAATGGATGGCTGGAAGCATTTGTCTTTGCCTTTGCAATACCACAGAAGCAATGCATGGTCAATGTACAGCAATGACACACCTGTGTGAACAGCCAGGAGACCCCCCCCCCCCCCCCCCCCATGTTATGTTACATAGTTACATAGTTAGTACGGTCGAAAAAAGACATATGTCCATCACGTTCAACCAGGGAATTAAGGGGTAGGGGTGTGGCGCGATATTGGGGAAGGGATGAGATTTTATATTTCTTCATAAGCATTAATCTTATTTTGTCAATTAGGAACATTCAGCACCCACCCGCTATCAAGGCAGCTGCCTATCATGTCATGCCCTACCTGCACAGGTGTGCTGGCTACTCAAATGATCCAATTAAGGAGGCCATTTAGTCAGCAGCAGCAGAAGTCCTGTGCCTGGACGCTCCAACAGGGGCCAGACACAAGCAGAAGCAGAAGCAGCAGAAGCAGCAGCAGCACCACCTTTTGTTTTTTGGCTGCAGCAGCAGCAAGGCCCACAGGGCTGGCTAGCTGGCTAGCCAGCAAGCAGGTAGCAATGAAAGTAGGAATCTTTCTTTTTAACCCTGTAAGGGGGTGGTGCACTGTACCCGAAGATACTGCCATATCGGGTCAATGCATAGGGCGACGGAAGCAAGCTTCGAAATCGGCCCCCGTTCTCAAAAATCCATTTAATATATGGTCCCCAGATAGGGGACGTATCAGATATTAAACTGATAAGAACAGATACTACACTTGATCTTAGCCAAAAGGCCGAGAAGCGATAACCGTGAAAGGGGCGGGCCCAACAAGGTCCCCTTCATGGGCACTATCACTGCTTGCTGTCAGGGAGGCTGCCAGACAATTTTCCATGCACACTCTGGGCTGGGGGGCAGTCAACCACCAGTACACACAGCAGAACCTAAACCCATACCATTATTGCTAAGCAGCAAGACAGGGGCCCATTGCACTCCCACGGGGCCTTTTTAAATGCAATCCATAACCCGGATTTGCCAGGAACCCTTCTTACTCCTCCTACTTGCATGTGACACTGGGCTTAGGATCTGCATAGGAAACACACACACAAGCACACACCTACCTTTGTTGCCTGCAGATGCCTCCTTGGCTGTCCCCAAACGGTATCAAACCAACACCCACGGGAAGCTGTAAGCATAGAGGACATGCCTGCACCCCATTGGACTTACCTGTGTGGGTTAAATCCGGGTTATTTGACAACCTATGGCGGTGATGGTTCTGCTCAGGCAGAGCAGTGCTGATGCTCCTCATAAAGCTGTCGCTGCTGTGAAGGTTCTAGGTGACATCACAAATCCCTTTGGTTACATACACAACAAAGCTGGGTTGTTGTTGTTTACACTCTGCAAGGCCTGTGGAAGTGAGTGACATCATAGCACTGTAGTTCTGAGGGTTCAAGATGGATGCAACAATCTCCTGTTGCTTCTATGAAGGCCGTAATAGACGACATCACCAAACAGCTCCATAGTCACATACACAGCAAAGGAGAGATGTTGTTTACACCTAGTGATGTCAGTGGTATTGAGTGACATCACAGCACAGTGCTAAGGCTCCTGGGCCTGGACACAGCAGCGGCTGCAATATCTCAACGGAGAATACGTTTATATCTATGTGTGTGTGTGCGCATATATATATATATATATATATATATATATATATATATATATATATTTCTCCGCCGAAATCACTTTTAAACCCATTTCCACCTTTTTTTCCCTTCTCTTCCTCTTACTTTTTTTTCACGTTTTTTTACGTTTTTCTCCTTTTCGCCTCTTTTCTGGGCGTATTATTCTTCTTTTTCTTCTTTTTTTTCGTCTAATGCATACCCCATCAGTGCAGCAATGCTTATTCAATACCGCCAGCAGATGGAGACACTGGGGGATAATTTTCTAAGGATTTATACTGATTTTTCCTGTCTGAATTTGTCGCACAGAAAGTTGCAGGCCAAATATGTGTGACATTTCTGCGACTTTAGCTTCTAGAGCATTTTTACAACATTATACATAGGTGCTGAATACATAAAAAGCGACTGTTCAGCGACAGACAAGTCGCATCGGCTGAAAGTAGGCCAGAATGTCAGTCCATGTTGGAGCAGGTTTAGATACAGTCTAAAGCATAGATCTCAAAGTCTGTGCACAGAATTTAGCAAGGGCCTCGCACCTTCTGATGCATCAGGTAGGTGCACAATAGCATAGCCTAACCCTCTGTACTTTGGTCTATATTGATGCGGGACATAGACAGCCAGCTGATGACCAATCCATTAGTGCAATGGATGGCTGGAAGCATTTGTCTTTGCCTTTGCAATACCACAGAAGCAATGCATGGTCAATGTACAGCAATGACACACCTGTGTGAACAGCCAGGAGACCCCCCCCCCCCCCCCCCCCATGTTATGTTACATAGTTACATAGTTAGTACGGTCGAAAAAAGACATATGTCCATCACGTTCAACCAGGGAATTAAGGGGTAGGGGTGTGGCGCGATATTGGGGAAGGGATGAGATTTTATATTTCTTCATAAGCATTAATCTTATTTTGTCAATTAGGAACATTCAGCACCCACCCGCTATCAAGGCAGCTGCCTATCATGTCATGCCCTACCTGCACAGGTGTGCTGGCTACTCAAATGATCCAATTAAGGAGGCCATTTAGTCAGCAGCAGCAGAAGTCCTGTGCCTGGACGCTCCAACAGGGGCCAGACACAAGCAGAAGCAGAAGCAGCAGAAGCAGCAGCAGCACCACCTTTTGTTTTTTGGCTGCAGCAGCAGCAAGGCCCACAGGGCTGGCTAGCTGGCTAGCCAGCAAGCAGGTAGCAATGAAAGTAGGAATCTTTCTTTTTAACCCTGTAAGGGGGTGGTGCACTGTACCCGAAGATACTGCCATATCGGGTCAATGCATAGGGCGACGGAAGCAAGCTTCGAAATCGGCCCCCGTTCTCAAAAATCCATTTAATATATGGTCCCCAGATAGGGGACGTATCAGATATTAAACTGATAAGAACAGATACTACACTTGATCTTAGCCAAAAGGCCGAGAAGCGATAACCGTGAAAGGGGCGGGCCCAACAAGGTCCCCTTCATGGGCACTATCACTGCTTGCTGTCAGGGAGGCTGCCAGACAATTTTCCATGCACACTCTGGGCTGGGGGGCAGTCAACCACCAGTACACACAGCAGAACCTAAACCCATACCATTATTGCTAAGCAGCAAGACAGGGGCCCATTGCACTCCCACGGGGCCTTTTTAAATGCAATCCATAACCCGGATTTGCCAGGAACCCTTCTTACTCCTCCTACTTGCATGTGACACTGGGCTTAGGATCTGCATAGGAAACACACACACAAGCACACACCTACCTTTGTTGCCTGCAGATGCCTCCTTGGCTGTCCCCAAACGGTATCAAACCAACACCCACGGGAAGCTGTAAGCATAGAGGACATGCCTGCACCCCATTGGACTTACCTGTGTGGGTTAAATCCGGGTTATTTGACAACCTATGGCGGTGATGGTTCTGCTCAGGCAGAGCAGTGCTGATGCTCCTCATAAAGCTGTCGCTGCTGTGAAGGTTCTAGGTGACATCACAAATCCCTTTGGTTACATACACAACAAAGCTGGGTTGTTGTTGTTTACACTCTGCAAGGCCTGTGGAAGTGAGTGACATCATAGCACTGTAGTTCTGAGGGTTCAAGATGGATGCAACAATCTCCTGTTGCTTCTATGAAGGCCGTAATAGACGACATCACCAAACAGCTCCATAGTCACATACACAGCAAAGGAGAGATGTTGTTTACACCTAGTGATGTCAGTGGTATTGAGTGACATCACAGCACAGTGCTAAGGCTCCTGGGCCTGGACACAGCAGCGGCTGCAATATCTCAACGGAGAATACGTTTATATCTATGAGTGTGTGTGCGCATATATATATATATATATATATATATATATATATATATATATATATATTTCTCCGCCGAAATCACTTTTAAACCCATTTCCACCTTTTTTTCCCTTCTCTTCCTCTTACTTTTTTTTCACGTTTTTTTACGTTTTTCTCCTTTTCGCCTCTTTTCTGGGCGTATTATTCTTCTTTTTCTTCTTTTTTTTCGTCTAATGCATACCCCATCAGTGCAGCAATGCTTATTCAATACCGCCAGCAGATGGAGACACTGGGGGATAATTTTCTAAGGATTTATACTGATTTTTCCTGTCTGAATTTGTCGCACAGAAAGTTGCAGGCCAAATATGTGTGACATTTCTGCGACTTTAGCTTCTAGAGCATTTTTACAACATTATACATAGGTGCTGAATACATAAAAAGCGACTGTTCAGCGACAGACAAGTCGCATCGGCTGAAAGTAGGCCAGAATGTCAGTCCATGTTGGAGCAGGTTTAGATACAGTCTAAAGCATAGATCTCAAAGTCTGTGCACAGAATTTAGCAAGGGCCTCGCACCTTCTGATGCATCAGGTAGGTGCACAATAGCATAGCCTAACCCTCTGTACTTTGGTCTATATTGATGCGGGACATAGACAGCCAGCTGATGACCAATCCATTAGTGCAATGGATGGCTGGAAGCATTTGTCTTTGCCTTTGCAATACCACAGAAGCAATGCATGGTCAATGTACAGCAATGACACACCTGTGTGAACAGCCAGGAGACCCCCCCCCCCCCCCCCCCCATGTTATGTTACATAGTTACATAGTTAGTACGGTCGAAAAAAGACATATGTCCATCACGTTCAACCAGGGAATTAAGGGGTAGGGGTGTGGCGCGATATTGGGGAAGGGATGAGATTTTATATTTCTTCATAAGCATTAATCTTATTTTGTCAATTAGGAACATTCAGCACCCACCCGCTATCAAGGCAGCTGCCTATCATGTCATGCCCTACCTGCACAGGTGTGCTGGCTACTCAAATGATCCAATTAAGGAGGCCATTTAGTCAGCAGCAGCAGAAGTCCTGTGCCTGGACGCTCCAACAGGGGCCAGACACAAGCAGAAGCAGAAGCAGCAGAAGCAGCAGCAGCACCACCTTTTGTTTTTTGGCTGCAGCAGCAGCAAGGCCCACAGGGCTGGCTAGCTGGCTAGCCAGCAAGCAGGTAGCAATGAAAGTAGGAATCTTTCTTTTTAACCCTGTAAGGGGGTGGTGCACTGTACCCGAAGATACTGCCATATCGGGTCAATGCATAGGGCGACGGAAGCAAGCTTCGAAATCGGCCCCCGTTCTCAAAAATCCATTTAATATATGGTCCCCAGATAGGGGACGTATCAGATATTAAACTGATAAGAACAGATACTACACTTGATCTTAGCCAAAAGGCCGAGAAGCGATAACCGTGAAAGGGGCGGGCCCAACAAGGTCCCCTTCATGGGCACTATCACTGCTTGCTGTCAGGGAGGCTGCCAGACAATTTTCCATGCACACTCTGGGCTGGGGGGCAGTCAACCACCAGTACACACAGCAGAACCTAAACCCATACCATTATTGCTAAGCAGCAAGACAGGGGCCCATTGCACTCCCACGGGGCCTTTTTAAATGCAATCCATAACCCGGATTTGCCAGGAACCCTTCTTACTCCTCCTACTTGCATGTGACACTGGGCTTAGGATCTGCATAGGAAACACACACACAAGCACACACCTACCTTTGTTGCCTGCAGATGCCTCCTTGGCTGTCCCCAAACGGTATCAAACCAACACCCACGGGAAGCTGTAAGCATAGAGGACATGCCTGCACCCCATTGGACTTACCTGTGTGGGTTAAATCCGGGTTATTTGACAACCTATGGCGGTGATGGTTCTGCTCAGGCAGAGCAGTGCTGATGCTCCTCATAAAGCTGTCGCTGCTGTGAAGGTTCTAGGTGACATCACAAATCCCTTTGGTTACATACACAACAAAGCTGGGTTGTTGTTGTTTACACTCTGCAAGGCCTGTGGAAGTGAGTGACATCATAGCACTGTAGTTCTGAGGGTTCAAGATGGATGCAACAATCTCCTGTTGCTTCTATGAAGGCCGTAATAGACGACATCACCAAACAGCTCCATAGTCACATACACAGCAAAGGAGAGATGTTGTTTACACCTAGTGATGTCAGTGGTATTGAGTGACATCACAGCACAGTGCTAAGGCTCCTGGGCCTGGACACAGCAGCGGCTGCAATATCTCAACGGAGAATACGTTTATATCTATGTGTGTGTGTGCGCATATATATATATATATATATATATATATATATATATATATATATATATTTCTCCGCCGAAATCACTTTTAAACCCATTTCCACCTTTTTTTCCCTTCTCTTCCTCTTACTTTTTTTTCACGTTTTTTTACGTTTTTCTCCTTTTCGCCTCTTTTCTGGGCGTATTATTCTTCTTTTTCTTCTTTTTTTTCGTCTAATGCATACCCCATCAGTGCAGCAATGCTTATTCAATACCGCCAGCAGATGGAGACACTGGGGGATAATTTTCTAAGGATTTATACTGATTTTTCCTGTCTGAATTTGTCGCACAGAAAGTTGCAGGCCAAATATGTGTGACATTTCTGCGACTTTAGCTTCTAGAGCATTTTTACAACATTATACATAGGTGCTGAATACATAAAAAGCGACTGTTCAGCGACAGACAAGTCGCATCGGCTGAAAGTAGGCCAGAATGTCAGTCCATGTTGGAGCAGGTTTAGATACAGTCTAAAGCATAGATCTCAAAGTCTGTGCACAGAATTTAGCAAGGGCCTCGCACCTTCTGATGCATCAGGTAGGTGCACAATAGCATAGCCTAACCCTCTGTACTTTGGTCTATATTGATGCGGGACATAGACAGCCAGCTGATGACCAATCCATTAGTGCAATGGATGGCTGGAAGCATTTGTCTTTGCCTTTGCAATACCACAGAAGCAATGCATGGTCAATGTACAGCAATGACACACCTGTGTGAACAGCCAGGAGACCCCCCCCCCCCCCATGTTATGTTACATAGTTACATAGTTAGTACGGTCGAAAAAAGACATATGTCCATCACGTTCAACCAGGGAATTAAGGGGTAGGGGTGTGGCGCGATATTGGGGAAGGGATGAGATTTTATATTTCTTCATAAGCATTAATCTTATTTTGTCAATTAGGAACATTCAGCACCCACCCGCTATCAAGGCAGCTGCCTATCATGTCATGCCCTACCTGCACAGGTGTGCTGGCTACTCAAATGATCCAATTAAGGAGGCCATTTAGTCAGCAGCAGCAGAAGTCCTGTGCCTGGACGCTCCAACAGGGGCCAGACACAAGCAGAAGCAGAAGCAGCAGAAGCAGCAGCAGCACCACCTTTTGTTTTTTGGCTGCAGCAGCAGCAAGGCCCACAGGGCTGGCTAGCTGGCTAGCCAGCAAGCAGGTAGCAATGAAAGTAGGAATCTTTCTTTTTAACCCTGTAAGGGGGTGGTGCACTGTACCCGAAGATACTGCCATATCGGGTCAATGCATAGGGCGACGGAAGCAAGCTTCGAAATCGGCCCCCGTTCTCAAAAATCCATTTAATATATGGTCCCCAGATAGGGGACGTATCAGATATTAAACTGATAAGAACAGATACTACACTTGATCTTAGCCAAAAGGCCGAGAAGCGATAACCGTGAAAGGGGCGGGCCCAACAAGGTCCCCTTCATGGGCACTATCACTGCTTGCTGTCAGGGAGGCTGCCAGACAATTTTCCATGCACACTCTGGGCTGGGGGGCAGTCAACCACCAGTACACACAGCAGAACCTAAACCCATACCATTATTGCTAAGCAGCAAGACAGGGGCCCATTGCACTCCCACGGGGCCTTTTTAATGCCCAATCCATAACCCGGATTTGCCAGGAACCCTTCTTACTCCTCCTACTTGCATGTGACACTGGGCTTAGGATCTGCATAGGAAACACACACACAAGCACACACCTACCTTTGTTGCCTGCAGATGCCTCCTTGGCTGTCCCCAAACGGTATCAAACACAACACCCACGGGAAGCTGTAAGCATAGAGGACATGCCTGCCACCCCATTGGACTTACCTGTGTGGGTTAAATCACGGGTTATTTGACAACCTATGGCGGTGATGGTTCTGCTCAGGCAGAGCAGTGCTGATGCTCCTCATAAAGCTGTCGCTGCTGGTGAAGGTTCTAGGTGACATCACAAATCCATTTGGTTACATACACAACAAAGCTGGGTTGTTGTTGTTTACACTCTGCAAGGCCTGTGGAAGTGAGTGACATCATAGCACTGTAGTTCTGAGGGTTCAAGATGGATGCAACAATCTCCTGTTGCTTCTATGAAGGCCGTAATAGACGACATCACCAAACAGCTCCATAGTCACATACACAGCAAAGGAGAGATGTTGTTTACACCTAGTGATGTCAGTGGTATTGAGTGACATCACAGCACAGTGCTAAGGCTCCTGGGCCTGGACACAGCAGCGGCTGCAATATCTCAACGGAGAATACGTTTATATCTATGTGTGTGTGTGCGCATATATATATATATATATATATATATATATATATATATATATATTTTCTCCGCCGAAATCACTTTTAAACCCATTTCCACCTTTTTTTCCCTTCTCTTCCTCTTACTTTTTTTTCACGTTTTTTTACGTTTTTCTCCTTTTCGCCTCTTTTCTGGGCGTATTATTCTTCTTTTTCTTCTTTTTTTTCGTCTAATGCATACCCCATCAGTGCAGCAATGCTTATTCAATACCGCCAGCAGATGGAGACACTGGGGGATAATTTTCTAAGGATTTATACTGATTTTTCCTGTCTGAATTTGTCGCACAGAAAGTTGCAGGCCAAATATGTGTGACATTTCTGCGACTTTAGCTTCTAGAGCATTTTTACAACATTATACATAGGTGCTGAATACATAAAAAGCGACTGTTCAGCGACAGACAAGTCGCATCGGCTGAAAGTAGGCCAGAATGTCAGTCCATGTTGGAGCAGGTTTAGATACAGTCTAAAGCATAGATCTCAAAGTCTGTGCACAGAATTTAGCAAGGGCCTCGCACCTTCTGATGCATCAGGTAGGTGCACAATAGCATAGCCTAACCCTCTGTACTTTGGTCTATATTGATGCGGGACATAGACAGCCAGCTGATGACCAATCCATTAGTGCAATGGATGGCTGGAAGCATTTGTCTTTGCCTTTGCAATACCACAGAAGCAATGCATGGTCAATGTACAGCAATGACACACCTGTGTGAACAGCCAGGAGACCCCCCCCCCCCCCCCCCATGTTATGTTACATAGTTACATAGTTAGTACGGTCGAAAAAAGACATATGTCCATCACGTTCAACCAGGGAATTAAGGGGTAGGGGTGTGGCGCGATATTGGGGAAGGGATGAGATTTTATATTTCTTCATAAGCATTAATCTTATTTTGTCAATTAGGAACATTCAGCACCCACCCGCTATCAAGGCAGCTGCCTATCATGTCATGCCCTACCTGCACAGGTGTGCTGGCTACTCAAATGATCCAATTAAGGAGGCCATTTAGTCAGCAGCAGCAGAAGTCCTGTGCCTGGACGCTCCAACAGGGGCCAGACACAAGCAGAAGCAGAAGCAGCAGAAGCAGCAGCAGCACCACCTTTTGTTTTTTGGCTGCAGCAGCAGCAAGGCCCACAGGGCTGGCTAGCTGGCTAGCCAGCAAGCAGGTAGCAATGAAAGTAGGAATCTTTCTTTTTAACCCTGTAAGGGGGTGGTGCACTGTACCCGAAGATACTGCCATATCGGGTCAATGCATAGGGCGACGGAAGCAAGCTTCGAAATCGGCCCCCGTTCTCAAAAATCCATTTAATATATGGTCCCCAGATAGGGGACGTATCAGATATTAAACTGATAAGAACAGATACTACACTTGATCTTAGCCAAAAGGCCGAGAAGCGATAACCGTGAAAGGGGCGGGCCCAACAAGGTCCCCTTCATGGGCACTATCACTGCTTGCTGTCAGGGAGGCTGCCAGACAATTTTCCATGCACACTCTGGGCTGGGGGGCAGTCAACCACCAGTACACACAGCAGAACCTAAACCCATACCATTATTGCTAAGCAGCAAGACAGGGGCCCATTGCACTCCCACGGGGCCTTTTTAAATGCAATCCATAACCCGGATTTGCCAGGAACCCTTCTTACTCCTCCTACTTGCATGTGACACTGGGCTTAGGATCTGCATAGGAAACACACACACAAGCACACACCTACCTTTGTTGCCTGCAGATGCCTCCTTGGCTGTCCCCAAACGGTATCAAACCAACACCCACGGGAAGCTGTAAGCATAGAGGACATGCCTGCACCCCATTGGACTTACCTGTGTGGGTTAAATCCGGGTTATTTGACAACCTATGGCGGTGATGGTTCTGCTCAGGCAGAGCAGTGCTGATGCTCCTCATAAAGCTGTCGCTGCTGTGAAGGTTCTAGGTGACATCACAAATCCCTTTGGTTACATACACAACAAAGCTGGGTTGTTGTTGTTTACACTCTGCAAGGCCTGTGGAAGTGAGTGACATCATAGCACTGTAGTTCTGAGGGTTCAAGATGGATGCAACAATCTCCTGTTGCTTCTATGAAGGCCGTAATAGACGACATCACCAAACAGCTCCATAGTCACATACACAGCAAAGGAGAGATGTTGTTTACACCTAGTGATGTCAGTGGTATTGAGTGACATCACAGCACAGTGCTAAGGCTCCTGGGCCTGGACACAGCAGCGGCTGCAATATCTCAACGGAGAATACGTTTATATCTATGTGTGTGTGTGCGCATATATATATATATATATATACTATATATATATATATATATATATTTCTCCGCCGAAATCACTTTTAAACCCATTTCCACCTTTTTTTCCCTTCTCTTCCTCTTACTTTTTTTTCACGTTTTTTTACGTTTTTCTCCTTTTCGCCTCTTTTCTGGGCGTATTATTCTTCTTTTTCTTCTTTTTTTTCGTCTAATGCATACCCCATCAGTGCAGCAATGCTTATTCAATACCGCCAGCAGATGGAGACACTGGGGGATAATTTTCTAAGGATTTATACTGATTTTTCCTGTCTGAATTTGTCGCACAGAAAGTTGCAGGCCAAATATGTGTGACATTTCTGCGACTTTAGCTTCTAGAGCATTTTTACAACATTATACATAGGTGCTGAATACATAAAAAGCGACTGTTCAGCGACAGACAAGTCGCATCGGCTGAAAGTAGGCCAGAATGTCAGTCCATGTTGGAGCAGGTTTAGATACAGTCTAAAGCATAGATCTCAAAGTCTGTGCACAGAATTTAGCAAGGGCCTCGCACCTTCTGATGCATCAGGTAGGTGCACAATAGCATAGCCTAACCCTCTGTACTTTGGTCTATATTGATGCGGGACATAGACAGCCAGCTGATGACCAATCCATTAGTGCAATGGATGGCTGGAAGCATTTGTCTTTGCCTTTGCAATACCACAGAAGCAATGCATGGTCAATGTACAGCAATGACACACCTGTGTGAACAGCCAGGAGACCCCCCCCCCCCCCCATGTTATGTTACATAGTTACATAGTTAGTACGGTCGAAAAAAGACATATGTCCATCACGTTCAACCAGGGAATTAAGGGGTAGGGGTGTGGCGCGATATTGGGGAAGGGATGAGATTTTATATTTCTTCATAAGCATTAATCTTATTTTGTCAATTAGGAACATTCAGCACCCACCCGCTATCAAGGCAGCTGCCTATCATGTCATGCCCTACCTGCACAGGTGTGCTGGCTACTCAAATGATCCAATTAAGGAGGCCATTTAGTCAGCAGCAGCAGAAGTCCTGTGCCTGGACGCTCCAACAGGGGCCAGACACAAGCAGAAGCAGAAGCAGCAGAAGCAGCAGCAGCACCACCTTTTGTTTTTTGGCTGCAGCAGCAGCAAGGCCCACAGGGCTGGCTAGCTGGCTAGCCAGCAAGCAGGTAGCAATGAAAGTAGGAATCTTTCTTTTTAACCCTGTAAGGGGGTGGTGCACTGTACCCGAAGATACTGCCATATCGGGTCAATGCATAGGGCGACGGAAGCAAGCTTCGAAATCGGCCCCCGTTCTCAAAAATCCATTTAATATATGGTCCCCAGATAGGGGACGTATCAGATATTAAACTGATAAGAACAGATACTACACTTGATCTTAGCCAAAAGGCCGAGAAGCGATAACCGTGAAAGGGGCGGGCCCAACAAGGTCCCCTTCATGGGCACTATCACTGCTTGCTGTCAGGGAGGCTGCCAGACAATTTTCCATGCACACTCTGGGCTGGGGGGCAGTCAACCACCAGTACACACAGCAGAACCTAAACCCATACCATTATTGCTAAGCAGCAAGACAGGGGCCCATTGCACTCCCACGGGGCCTTTTTAAATGCAATCCATAACCCGGATTTGCCAGGAACCCTTCTTACTCCTCCTACTTGCATGTGACACTGGGCTTAGGATCTGCATAGGAAACACACACACAAGCACACACCTACCTTTGTTGCCTGCAGATGCCTCCTTGGCTGTCCCCAAACGGTATCAAACCAACACCCACGGGAAGCTGTAAGCATAGAGGACATGCCTGCACCCCATTGGACTTACCTGTGTGGGTTAAATCCGGGTTATTTGACAACCTATGGCGGTGATGGTTCTGCTCAGGCAGAGCAGTGCTGATGCTCCTCATAAAGCTGTCGCTGCTGTGAAGGTTCTAGGTGACATCACAAATCCCTTTGGTTACACAACAAAGCTGGGTTGTTGTTGTTTACACTCTGCAAGGCCTGTGGAAGTGAGTGACATCATAGCACTGTAGTTCTGAGGGTTCAAGATGGATGCAACAATCTCCTGTTGCTTCTATGAAGGCCGTAATAGACGACATCACCAAACAGCTCCATAGTCACATACACAGCAAAGGAGAGATGTTGTTTACACCTAGTGATGTCAGTGGTATTGAGTGACATCACAGCACAGTGCTAAGGCTCCTGGGCCTGGACACAGCAGCGGCTGCAATATCTCAACGGAGAATACGTTTATATCTATGTGTGTGTGTGCGCATATATATATATATATATATATATATATATATATATATATATATATTTCTCCGCCGAAATCACTTTTAAACCCATTTCCACCTTTTTTTCCCTTCTCTTCCTCTTACTTTTTTTTCACGTTTTTTTACGTTTTTCTCCTTTTCGCCTCTTTTCTGGGCGTATTATTCTTCTTTTTCTTCTTTTTTTTCGTCTAATGCATACCCCATCAGTGCAGCAATGCTTATTCAATACCGCCAGCAGATGGAGACACTGGGGGATAATTTTCTAAGGATTTATACTGATTTTTCCTGTCTGAATTTGTCGCACAGAAAGTTGCAGGCCAAATATGTGTGACATTTCTGCGACTTTAGCTTCTAGAGCATTTTTACAACATTATACATAGGTGCTGAATACATAAAAAGCGACTGTTCAGCGACAGACAAGTCGCATCGGCTGAAAGTAGGCCAGAATGTCAGTCCATGTTGGAGCAGGTTTAGATACAGTCTAAAGCATAGATCTCAAAGTCTGTGCACAGAATTTAGCAAGGGCCTCGCACCTTCTGATGCATCAGGTAGGTGCACAATAGCATAGCCTAACCCTCTGTACTTTGGTCTATATTGATGCGGGACATAGACAGCCAGCTGATGACCAATCCATTAGTGCAATGGATGGCTGGAAGCATTTGTCTTTGCCTTTGCAATACCACAGAAGCAATGCATGGTCAATGTACAGCAATGACACACCTGTGTGAACAGCCAGGAGACCCCCCCCCCCCCCCCCATGTTATGTTACATAGTTACATAGTTAGTACGGTCGAAAAAAGACATATGTCC
The DNA here is from genome assembly GCF_029499605.1 of Hyla sarda. Lineage (NCBI taxonomy): Eukaryota > Metazoa > Chordata > Amphibia > Anura > Hylidae > Hyla > Hyla sarda. The sequence continues at coordinate 97,406 of NW_026611008.1, forward strand.
ATCACGTTCAACCAGGGAATTAAGGGGTAGGGGTGTGGCGCGATATTGGGGAAGGGATGAGATTTTATATTTCTTCATAAGCATTAATCTTATTTTGTCAATTAGGAACATTCAGCACCCACCCGCTATCAAGGCAGCTGCCTATCATGTCATGCCCTACCTGCACAGGTGTGCTGGCTACTCAAATGATCCAATTAAGGAGGCCATTTAGTCAGCAGCAGCAGAAGTCCTGTGCCTGGACGCTCCAACAGGGGCCAGACACAAGCAGAAGCAGAAGCAGCAGAAGCAGCAGCAGCACCACCTTTTGTTTTTTGGCTGCAGCAGCAGCAAGGCCCACAGGGCTGGCTAGCTGGCTAGCCAGCAAGCAGGTAGCAATGAAAGTAGGAATCTTTCTTTTTAACCCTGTAAGGGGGTGGTGCACTGTACCCGAAGATACTGCCATATCGGGTCAATGCATAGGGCGACGGAAGCAAGCTTCGAAATCGGCCCCCGTTCTCAAAAATCCATTTAATATATGGTCCCCAGATAGGGGACGTATCAGATATTAAACTGATAAGAACAGATACTACACTTGATCTTAGCCAAAAGGCCGAGAAGCGATAACCGTGAAAGGGGCGGGCCCAACAAGGTCCCCTTCATGGGCACTATCACTGCTTGCTGTCAGGGAGGCTGCCAGACAATTTTCCATGCACACTCTGGGCTGGGGGGCAGTCAACCACCAGTACACACAGCAGAACCTAAACCCATACCATTATTGCTAAGCAGCAAGACAGGGGCCCATTGCACTCCCACGGGGCCTTTTTAAATGCAATCCATAACCCGGATTTGCCAGGAACCCTTCTTACTCCTCCTACTTGCATGTGACACTGGGCTTAGGATCTGCATAGGAAACACACACACAAGCACACACCTACCTTTGTTGCCTGCAGATGCCTCCTTGGCTGTCCCCAAACGGTATCAAACCAACACCCACGGGAAGCTGTAAGCATAGAGGACATGCCTGCACCCCATTGGACTTACCTGTGTGGGTTAAATCCGGGTTATTTGACAACCTATGGCGGTGATGGTTCTGCTCAGGCAGAGCAGTGCTGATGCTCCTCATAAAGCTGTCGCTGCTGTGAAGGTTCTAGGTGACATCACAAATCCCTTTGGTTACATACACAACAAAGCTGGGTTGTTGTTGTTTACACTCTGCAAGGCCTGTGGAAGTGAGTGACATCATAGCACTGTAGTTCTGAGGGTTCAAGATGGATGCAACAATCTCCTGTTGCTTCTATGAAGGCCGTAATAGACGACATCACCAAACAGCTCCATAGTCACATACACAGCAAAGGAGAGATGTTGTTTACACCTAGTGATGTCAGTGGTATTGAGTGACATCACAGCACAGTGCTAAGGCTCCTGGGCCTGGACACAGCAGCGGCTGCAATATCTCAACGGAGAATACGTTTATATCTATGTGTGTGTGTGCGCATATATATATATATATATATATATATATATATATATATATATATATATTTCTCCGCCGAAATCACTTTTAAACCCATTTCCACCTTTTTTTCCCTTCTCTTCCTCTTACTTTTTTTTCACGTTTTTTTACGTTTTTCTCCTTTTCGCCTCTTTTCTGGGCGTATTATTCTTCTTTTTCTTCTTTTTTTTCGTCTAATGCATACCCCATCAGTGCAGCAATGCTTATTCAATACCGCCAGCAGATGGAGACACTGGGGGATAATTTTCTAAGGATTTATACTGATTTTTCCTGTCTGAATTTGTCGCACAGAAAGTTGCAGGCCAAATATGTGTGACATTTCTGCGACTTTAGCTTCTAGAGCATTTTTACAACATTATACATAGGTGCTGAATACATAAAAAGCGACTGTTCAGCGACAGACAAGTCGCATCGGCTGAAAGTAGGCCAGAATGTCAGTCCATGTTGGAGCAGGTTTAGATACAGTCTAAAGCATAGATCTCAAAGTCTGTGCACAGAATTTAGCAAGGGCCTCGCACCTTCTGATGCATCAGGTAGGTGCACAATAGCATAGCCTAACCCTCTGTACTTTGGTCTATATTGATGCGGGACATAGACAGCCAGCTGATGACCAATCCATTAGTGCAATGGATGGCTGGAAGCATTTGTCTTTGCCTTTGCAATACCACAGAAGCAATGCATGGTCAATGTACAGCAATGACACACCTGTGTGAACAGCCAGGAGACCCCCCCCCCCCCCCATGTTATGTTACATAGTTACATAGTTAGTACGGTCGAAAAAAGACATATGTCCATCACGTTCAACCAGGGAATTAAGGGGTAGGGGTGTGGCGCGATATTGGGGAAGGGATGAGATTTTATATTTCTTCATAAGCATTAATCTTATTTTGTCAATTAGGAACATTCAGCACCCACCCGCTATCAAGGCAGCTGCCTATCATGTCATGCCCTACCTGCACAGGTGTGCTGGCTACTCAAATGATCCAATTAAGGAGGCCATTTAGTCAGCAGCAGCAGAAGTCCTGTGCCTGGACGCTCCAACAGGGGCCAGACACAAGCAGAAGCAGAAGCAGCAGAAGCAGCAGCAGCACCACCTTTTGTTTTTTGGCTGCAGCAGCAGCAAGGCCCACAGGGCTGGCTAGCTGGCTAGCCAGCAAGCAGGTAGCAATGAAAGTAGGAATCTTTCTTTTTAACCCTGTAAGGGGGTGGTGCACTGTACCCGAAGATACTGCCATATCGGGTCAATGCATAGGGCGACGGAAGCAAGCTTCGAAATCGGCCCCCGTTCTCAAAAATCCATTTAATATATGGTCCCCAGATAGGGGACGTATCAGATATTAAACTGATAAGAACAGATACTACACTTGATCTTAGCCAAAAGGCCGAGAAGCGATAACCGTGAAAGGGGCGGGCCCAACAAGGTCCCCTTCATGGGCACTATCACTGCTTGCTGTCAGGGAGGCTGCCAGACAATTTTCCATGCACACTCTGGGCTGGGGGGCAGTCAACCACCAGTACACACAGCAGAACCTAAACCCATACCATTATTGCTAAGCAGCAAGACAGGGGCCCATTGCACTCCCACGGGGCCTTTTTAAATGCAATCCATAACCCGGATTTGCCAGGAACCCTTCTTACTCCTCCTACTTGCATGTGACACTGGGCTTAGGATCTGCATAGGAAACACACACACAAGCACACACCTACCTTTGTTGCCTGCAGATGCCTCCTTGGCTGTCCCCAAACGGTATCAAACCAACACCCACGGGAAGCTGTAAGCATAGAGGACATGCCTGCACCCCATTGGACTTACCTGTGTGGGTTAAATCCGGGTTATTTGACAACCTATGGCGGTGATGGTTCTGCTCAGGCAGAGCAGTGCTGATGCTCCTCATAAAGCTGTCGCTGCTGTGAAGGTTCTAGGTGACATCACAAATCCCTTTGGTTACATACACAACAAAGCTGGGTTGTTGTTGTTTACACTCTGCAAGGCCTGTGGAAGTGAGTGACATCATAGCACTGTAGTTCTGAGGGTTCAAGATGGATGCAATCTTGCTTCTATGAAGGCCGTAATAGACGACATCACCAAACAGCTCCATAGTCACATACACAGCAAAGGAGAGATGTTGTTTACACCTAGTGATGTCAGTGGTATTGAGTGACATCACAGCACAGTGCTAAGGCTCCTGGGCCTGGACACAGCAGCGGCTGCAATATCTCAACGGAGAATACGTTTATATCTATGTGTGTGTGTGCGCATATATATATATATATATATATATATATATATATATATATATATATTTCTCCGCCGAAATCACTTTTAAACCCATTTCCACCTTTTTTTCCCTTCTCTTCCTCTTACTTTTTTTTCACGTTTTTTTACGTTTTTCTCCTTTTCGCCTCTTTTCTGGGCGTATTATTCTTCTTTTTCTTCTTTTTTTTCGTCTAATGCATACCCCATCAGTGCAGCAATGCTTATTCAATACCGCCAGCAGATGGGGAGACACTGGGGGATAATTTTCTAAGGATTTATACTGATTTTTCCTGTCTGAATTTGTCGCACAGAAAGTTGCAGGCCAAATATGTGTGACATTTCTGCGACTTTAGCTTCTAGAGCATTTTTACAACATTATACATAGGTGCTGAATACATAAAAAGCGACTGTTCAGCGACAGACAAGTCGCATCGGCTGAAAGTAGGCCAGAATGTCAGTCCATGTTGGAGCAGGTTTAGATACAGTCTAAAGCATAGATCTCAAAGTCTGTGCACAGAATTTAGCAAGGGCCTCGCACCTTCTGATGCATCAGGTAGGTGCACAATAGCATAGCCTAACCCTCTGTACTTTGGTCTATATTGATGCGGGACATAGACAGCCAGCTGATGACCAATCCATTAGTGCAATGGATGGCTGGAAGCATTTGTCTTTGCCTTTGCAATACCACAGAAGCAATGCATGGTCAATGTACAGCAATGACACACCTGTGTGAACAGCCAGGAGACCCCCCCCCCCCCCCCCCCCATGTTATGTTACATAGTTACATAGTTAGTACGGTCGAAAAAAGACATATGTCCATCACGTTCAACCAGGGAATTAAGGGGTAGGGGTGTGGCGCGATATTGGGGAAGGGATGAGATTTTATATTTCTTCATAAGCATTAATCTTATTTTGTCAATTAGGAACATTCAGCACCCACCCGCTATCAAGGCAGCTGCCTATCATGTCATGCCCTACCTGCACAGGTGTGCTGGCTACTCAAATGATCCAATTAAGGAGGCCATTTAGTCAGCAGCAGCAGAAGTCCTGTGCCTTGACGCTCCAACAGGGGCCAGACACAAGCAGAAGCAGAAGCAGCAGAAGCAGCAGCAGCACCACCTTTTGTTTTTTGGCTGCAGCAGCAGCAAGGCCCACAGGGCTGGCTAGCTGGCTAGCCAGCAAGCAGGTAGCAATGAAAGTAGGAATCTTTCTTTTTAACCCTGTAAGGGGGTGGTGCACTGTACCCGAAGATACTGCCATATCGGGTCAATGCATAGGGCGACGGAAGCAAGCTTCGAAATCGGCCCCCGTTCTCAAAAATCCATTTAATATATGGTCCCCAGATAGGGGACGTATCAGATATTAAACTGATAAGAACAGATACTACACTTGATCTTAGCCAAAAGGCCGAGAAGCGATAACCGTGAAAGGGGCGGGCCCAACAAGGTCCCCTTCATGGGCACTATCACTGCTTGCTGTCAGGGAGGCTGCCAGACAATTTTCCATGCACACTCTGGGCTGGGGGGCAGTCAACCACCAGTACACACAGCAGAACCTAAACCCATACCATTATTGCTAAGCAGCAAGACAGGGGCCCATTGCACTCCCACGGGGCCTTTTTAAATGCAATCCATAACCCGGATTTGCCAGGAACCCTTCTTACTCCTCCTACTTGCATGTGACACTGGGCTTAGGATCTGCATAGGAAACACACACACAAGCACACACCTACCTTTGTTGCCTGCAGATGCCTCCTTGGCTGTCCCCAAACGGTATCAAACCAACACCCACGGGAAGCTGTAAGCATAGAGGACATGCCTGCACCCCATTGGACTTACCTGTGTGGGTTAAATCCGGGTTATTTGACAACCTATGGCGGTGATGGTTCTGCTCAGGCAGAGCAGTGCTGATGCTCCTCATAAAGCTGTCGCTGCTGTGAAGGTTCTAGGTGACATCACAAATCCCTTTGGTTACATACACAACAAAGCTGGGTTGTTGTTGTTTACACTCTGCAAGGCCTGTGGAAGTGAGTGACATCATAGCACTGTAGTTCTGAGGGTTCAAGATGGATGCAACAATCTCCTGTTGCTTCTATGAAGGCCGTAATAGACGACATCACCAAACAGCTCCATAGTCACATACACAGCAAAGGAGAGATGTTGTTTACACCTAGTGATGTCAGTGGTATTGAGTGACATCACAGCACAGTGCTAAGGCTCCTGGGCCTGGACACAGCAGCGGCTGCAATATCTCAACGGAGAATACGTTTATATCTATGTGTGTGTGTGCGCATATATATATATATATATATATATATATATATATATATATATATATATTTCTCCGCCGAAATCACTTTTAAACCCATTTCCACCTTTTTTTCCCTTCTCTTCCTCTTACTTTTTTTTCACGTTTTTTTACGTTTTTCTCCTTTTCGCCTCTTTTCTGGGCGTATTATTCTTCTTTTTCTTCTTTTTTTTCGTCTAATGCATACCCCATCAGTGCAGCAATGCTTATTCAATACCGCCAGCAGATGGAGACACTGGGGGATAATTTTCTAAGGATTTATACTGATTTTTCCTGTCTGAATTTGTCGCACAGAAAGTTGCAGGCCAAATATGTGTGACATTTCTGCGACTTTAGCTTCTAGAGCATTTTTACAACATTATACATAGGTGCTGAATACATAAAAAGCGACTGTTCAGCGACAGACAAGTCGCATCGGCTGAAAGTAGGCCAGAATGTCAGTCCATGTTGGAGCAGGTTTAGATACAGTCTAAAGCATAGATCTCAAAGTCTGTGCACAGAATTTAGCAAGGGCCTCGCACCTTCTGATGCATCAGGTAGGTGCACAATAGCATAGCCTAACCCTCTGTACTTTGGTCTATATTGATGCGGGACATAGACAGCCAGCTGATGACCAATCCATTAGTGCAATGGATGGCTGGAAGCATTTGTCTTTGCCTTTGCAATACCACAGAAGCAATGCATGGTCAATGTACAGCAATGACACACCTGTGTGAACAGCCAGGAGACCCCCCCCCCCCCCCATGTTATGTTACATAGTTACATAGTTAGTACGGTCGAAAAAAGACATATGTCCATCACGTTCAACCAGGGAATTAAGGGGTAGGGGTGTGGCGCGATATTGGGGAAGGGATGAGATTTTATATTTCTTCATAAGCATTAATCTTATTTTGTCAATTAGGAACATTCAGCACCCACCCGCTATCAAGGCAGCTGCCTATCATGTCATGCCCTACCTGCACAGGTGTGCTGGCTACTCAAATGATCCAATTAAGGAGGCCATTTAGTCAGCAGCAGCAGAAGTCCTGTGCCTGGACGCTCCAACAGGGGCCAGACACAAGCAGAAGCAGAAGCAGCAGAAGCAGCAGCAGCACCACCTTTTGTTTTTTGGCTGCAGCAGCAGCAAGGCCCACAGGGCTGGCTAGCTGGCTAGCCAGCAAGCAGGTAGCAATGAAAGTAGGAATCTTTCTTTTTAACCCTGTAAGGGGGTGGTGCACTGTACCCGAAGATACTGCCATATCGGGTCAATGCATAGGGCGACGGAAGCAAGCTTCGAAATCGGCCCCCGTTCTCAAAAATCCATTTAATATATGGTCCCCAGATAGGGGACGTATCAGATATTAAACTGATAAGAACAGATACTACACTTGATCTTAGCCAAAAGGCCGAGAAGCGATAACCGTGAAAGGGGCGGGCCCAACAAGGTCCCCTTCATGGGCACTATCACTGCTTGCTGTCAGGGAGGCTGCCAGACAATTTTCCATGCACACTCTGGGCTGGGGGGCAGTCAACCACCAGTACACACAGCAGAACCTAAACCCATACCATTATTGCTAAGCAGCAAGACAGGGGCCCATTGCACTCCCACGGGGCCTTTTTAAATGCAATCCATAACCCGGATTTGCCAGGAACCCTTCTTACTCCTCCTACTTGCATGTGACACTGGGCTTAGGATCTGCATAGGAAACACACACACAAGCACACACCTACCTTTGTTGCCTGCAGATGCCTCCTTGGCTGTCCCCAAACGGTATCAAACCAACACCCACGGGAAGCTGTAAGCATAGAGGACATGCCTGCACCCCATTGGACTTACCTGTGTGGGTTAAATCCGGGTTATTTGACAACCTATGGCGGTGATGGTTCTGCTCAGGCAGAGCAGTGCTGATGCTCCTCATAAAGCTGTCGCTGCTGTGAAGGTTCTAGGTGACATCACAAATCCCTTTGGTTACATACACAACAAAGCTGGGTTGTTGTTGTTTACACTCTGCAAGGCCTGTGGAAGTGAGTGACATCATAGCACTGTAGTTCTGAGGGTTCAAGATGGATGCAACAATCTCCTGTTGCTTCTATGAAGGCCGTAATAGACGACATCACCAAACAGCTCCATAGTCACATACACAGCAAAGGAGAGATGTTGTTTACACCTAGTGATGTCAGTGGTATTGAGTGACATCACAGCACAGTGCTAAGGCTCCTGGGCCTGGACACAGCAGCGGCTGCAATATCTCAACGGAGAATACGTTTATATCTATGTGTGTGTGTGCGCATATATATATATATATATATATATATATATATATATATATATATATTTCTCCGCCGAAATCACTTTTAAACCCATTTCCACCTTTTTTTCCCTTCTCTTCCTCTTACTTTTTTTTCACGTTTTTTTACGTTTTTCTCCTTTTCGCCTCTTTTCTGGGCGTATTATTCTTCTTTTTCTTCTTTTTTTTCGTCTAATGCATACCCCATCAGTGCAGCAATGCTTATTCAATACCGCCAGCAGATGGAGACACTGGGGGATAATTTTCTAAGGATTTATACTGATTTTTCCTGTCTGAATTTGTCGCACAGAAAGTTGCAGGCCAAATATGTGTGACATTTCTGCGACTTTAGCTTCTAGAGCATTTTTACAACATTATACATAGGTGCTGAATACATAAAAAGCGACTGTTCAGCGACAGACAAGTCGCATCGGCTGAAAGTAGGCCAGAATGTCAGTCCATGTTGGAGCAGGTTTAGATACAGTCTAAAGCATAGATCTCAAAGTCTGTGCACAGAATTTAGCAAGGGCCTCGCACCTTCTGATGCATCAGGTAGGTGCACAATAGCATAGCCTAACCCTCTGTACTTTGGTCTATATTGATGCGGGACATAGACAGCCAGCTGATGACCAATCCATTAGTGCAATGGATGGCTGGAAGCATTTGTCTTTGCCTTTGCAATACCACAGAAGCAATGCATGGTCAATGTACAGCAATGACACACCTGTGTGAACAGCCAGGAGACCCCCCCCCCCCCCCCATGTTATGTTACATAGTTACATAGTTAGTACGGTCGAAAAAAGACATATGTCCATCACGTTCAACCAGGGAATTAAGGGGTAGGGGTGTGGCGCGATATTGGGGAAGGGATGAGATTTTATATTTCTTCATAAGCATTAATCTTATTTTGTCAATTAGGAACATTCAGCACCCACCCGCTATCAAGGCAGCTGCCTATCATGTCATGCCCTACCTGCACAGGTGTGCTGGCTACTCAAATGATCCAATTAAGGAGGCCATTTAGTCAGCAGCAGCAGAAGTCCTGTGCCTGGACGCTCCAACAGGGGCCAGACACAAGCAGAAGCAGAAGCAGCAGAAGCAGCAGCAGCACCACCTTTTGTTTTTTGGCTGCAGCAGCAGCAAGGCCCACAGGGCTGGCTAGCTGGCTAGCCAGCAAGCAGGTAGCAATGAAAGTAGGAATCTTTCTTTTTAACCCTGTAAGGGGGTGGTGCACTGTACCCGAAGATACTGCCATATCGGGTCAATGCATAGGGCGACGGAAGCAAGCTTCGAAATCGGCCCCCGTTCTCAAAAATCCATTTAATATATGGTCCCCAGATAGGGGACGTATCAGATATTAAACTGATAAGAACAGATACTACACTTGATCTTAGCCAAAAGGCCGAGAAGCGATAACCGTGAAAGGGGCGGGCCCAACAAGGTCCCCTTCATGGGCACTATCACTGCTTGCTGTCAGGGAGGCTGCCAGACAATTTTCCATGCACACTCTGGGCTGGGGGGCAGTCAACCACCAGTACACACAGCAGAACCTAAACCCATACCATTATTGCTAAGCAGCAAGACAGGGGCCCATTGCACTCCCACGGGGCCTTTTTAAATGCAATCCATAACCCGGATTTGCCAGGAACCCTTCTTACTCCTCCTACTTGCATGTGACACTGGGCTTAGGATCTGCATAGGAAACACACACACAAGCACACACCTACCTTTGTTGCCTGCAGATGCCTCCTTGGCTGTCCCCAAACGGTATCAAACCAACACCCACGGGAAGCTGTAAGCATAGAGGACATGCCTGCACCCCATTGGACTTACCTGTGTGGGTTAAATCCGGGTTATTTGACAACCTATGGCGGTGATGGTTCTGCTCAGGCAGAGCAGTGCTGATGCTCCTCATAAAGCTGTCGCTGCTGTGAAGGTTCTAGGTGACATCACAAATCCCTTTGGTTACATACACAACAAAGCTGGGTTGTTGTTGTTTACACTCTGCAAGGCCTGTGGAAGTGAGTGACATCATAGCACTGTAGTTCTGAGGGTTCAAGATGGATGCAACAATCTCCTGTTGCTTCTATGAAGGCCGTAATAGACGACATCACCAAACAGCTCCATAGTCACATACACAGCAAAGGAGAGATGTTGTTTACACCTAGTGATGTCAGTGGTATTGAGTGACATCACAGCACAGTGCTAAGGCTCCTGGGCCTGGACACAGCAGCGGCTGCAATATCTCAACGGAGAATACGTTTATATCTATGTGTGTGTGTGCGCATATATATATATATATATATATATATATATATATATATATATATATATATATATATATTTCTCCGCCGAAATCACTTTTAAACCCATTTCCACCTTTTTTTCCCTTCTCTTCCTCTTACTTTTTTTTCACGTTTTTTTACGTTTTTCTCCTTTTCGCCTCTTTTCTGGGCGTATTATTCTTCTTTTTCTTCTTTTTTTTCGTCTAATGCATACCCCATCAGTGCAGCAATGCTTATTCAATACCGCCAGCAGATGGAGACACTGGGGGATAATTTTCTAAGGATTTATACTGATTTTTCCTGTCTGAATTTGTCGCACAGAAAGTTGCAGGCCAAATATGTGTGACATTTCTGCGACTTTAGCTTCTAGAGCATTTTTACAACATTATACATAGGTGCTGAATACATAAAAAGCGACTGTTCAGCGACAGACAAGTCGCATCGGCTGAAAGTAGGCCAGAATGTCAGTCCATGTTGGAGCAGGTTTAGATACAGTCTAAAGCATAGATCTCAAAGTCTGTGCACAGAATTTAGCAAGGGCCTCGCCTTCTGATGCATCAGGTAGGTGCACAATAGCATAGCCTAACCCTCTGTACTTTGGTCTATATTGATGCGGGACATAGACAGCCAGCTGATGACCAATCCATTAGTGCAATGGATGGCTGGAAGCATTTGTCTTTGCCTTTGCAATACCACAGAAGCAATGCATGGTCAATGTACAGCAATGACACACCTGTGTGAACAGCCAGGAGACCCCCCCCCCCCCCCCCCATGTTATGTTACATAGTTACATAGTTAGTACGGTCGAAAAAAGACATATGTCCATCACGTTCAACCAGGAATTAAGGGGTAGGGGTGTGGCGCGATATTGGGGAAGGGATGAGATTTTATATTTCTTCATAAGCATTAATCTTATTTTGTCAATTAGGAACATTCAGCACCCACCCGCTATCAAGGCAGCTGCCTATCATGTCATGCCCTACCTGCACAGGTGTGCTGGCTACTCAAATGATCCAATTAAGGAGGCCATTTAGTCAGCAGCAGCAGAAGTCCTGTGCCTGGACGCTCCAACAGGGGCCAGACACAAGCAGAAGCAGAAGCAGCAGAAGCAGCAGCAGCACCACCTTTTGTTTTTTGGCTGCAGCAGCAGCAAGGCCCACAGGGCTGGCTAGCTGGCTAGCCAGCAAGCAGGTAGCAATGAAAGTAGGAATCTTTCTTTTTAACCCTGTAAGGGGGTGGTGCACTGTACCCGAAGATACTGCCATATCGGGTCAATGCATAGGGCGACGGAAGCAAGCTTCGAAATCGGCCCCCGTTCTCAAAAATCCATTTAATATATGGTCCCCAGATAGGGGACGTATCAGATATTAAACTGATAAGAACAGATACTACACTTGATCTTAGCCAAAAGGCCGAGAAGCGATAACCGTGAAAGGGGCGGGCCCAACAAGGTCCCCTTCATGGGCACTATCACTGCTTGCTGTCAGGGAGGCTGCCAGACAATTTTCCATGCACACTCTGGGCTGGGGGGCAGTCAACCACCAGTACACACAGCAGAACCTAAACCCATACATTATTGCTAAGCAGCAAGACAGGGGCCCATTGCACTCCCACGGGGCCTTTTTAAATGCAATCCATAACCCGGATTTGCCAGGAACCCTTCTTACTCCTCCTACTTGCATGTGACACTGGGCTTAGGATCTGCATAGGAAACACACACACAAGCACACACCTACCTTTGTTGCCTGCAGATGCCTCCTTGGCTGTCCCCAAACGGTATCAAACCAACACCCACGGGAAGCTGTAAGCATAGAGGACATGCCTGCACCCCATTGGACTTACCTGTGTGGGTTAAATCCGGGTTATTTGACAACCTATGGCGGTGATGGTTCTGCTCAGGCAGAGCAGTGCTGATGCTCCTCATAAAGCTGTCGCTGCTGTGAAGGTTCTAGGTGACATCACAAATCCCTTTGGTTACATACACAACAAAGCTGGGTTGTTGTTGTTTACACTCTGCAAGGCCTGTGGAAGTGAGTGACATCATAGCACTGTAGTTCTGAGGGTTCAAGATGGATGCAACAATCTCCTGTTGCTTCTATGAAGGCCGTAATAGACGACATCACCAAACAGCTCCATAGTCACATACACAGCAAAGGAGAGATGTTGTTTACACCTAGTGATGTCAGTGGTATTGAGTGACATCACAGCACAGTGCTAAGGCTCCTGGGCCTGGACACAGCAGCGGCTGCAATATCTCAACGGAGAATACGTTTATATCTATGTGTGTGTGTGCGCATATATATATATATATATATATATATATATATATATATATATATATATATATTTCTCCGCCGAAATCACTTTTAAACCCATTTCCACCTTTTTTTCCCTTCTCTTCCTCTTACTTTTTTTTCACGTTTTTTTACGTTTTTCTCCTTTTCGCCTCTTTTCTGGGCGTATTATTCTTCTTTTTCTTCTTTTTTTTCGTCTAATGCATACCCCATCAGTGCAGCAATGCTTATTCAATACCGCCAGCAGATGGAGACACTGGGGGATAATTTTCTAAGGATTTATACTGATTTTTCCTGTCTGAATTTGTCGCACAGAAAGTTGCAGGCCAAATATGTGTGACATTTCTGCGACTTTAGCTTCTAGAGCATTTTTACAACATTATACATAGGTGCTGAATACATAAAAAGCGACTGTTCAGCGACAGACAAGTCGCATCGGCTGAAAGTAGGCCAGAATGTCAGTCCATGTTGGAGCAGGTTTAGATACAGTCTAAAGCATAGATCTCAAAGTCTGTGCACAGAATTTAGCAAGGGCCTTGCACCTTCTGATGCATCAGGTAGGTGCACAATAGCATAGCCTAACCCTCTGTACTTTGGTCTATATTGATGCGGGACATAGACAGCCAGCTGATGACCAATCCATTAGTGCAATGGATGGCTGGAAGCATTTGTCTTTGCAATACCACAGAAGCAATGCATGGTCAATGTACAGCAATGACACACCTGTGTGAACAGCCAGGAGACCCCCCCCCCCCCCCCATGTTATGTTACATAGTTACATAGTTAGTACGGTCGAAAAAAGACATATGTCCATCACGTTCAACCAGGGAATTAAGGGGTAGGGGTGTGGCGCGATATTGGGGAAGGGATGAGATTTTATATTTCTTCATAAGCATTAATCTTATTTTGTCAATTAGGAACATTCAGCACCCACCCGCTATCAAGGCAGCTGCCTATCATGTCATGCCCTACCTGCACAGGTGTGCTGGCTACTCAAATGATCCAATTAAGGAGGCCATTTAGTCAGCAGCAGCAGAAGTCCTGTGCCTTGACGCTCCAACAGGGGCCAGACACAAGCAGAAGCAGAAGCAGCAGAAGCAGCAGCAGCACCACCTTTTGTTTTTTGGCTGCAGCAGCAGCAAGGCCCACAGGGCTGGCTAGCTGGCTAGCCAGCAAGCAGGTAGCAATGAAAGTAGGAATCTTTCTTTTTAACCCTGTAAGGGGGTGGTGCACTGTACCCGAAGATACTGCCATATCGGGTCAATGCATAGGGCGACGGAAGCAAGCTTCGAAATCGGCCCCCGTTCTCAAAAATCCATTTAATATATGGTCCCCAGATAGGGGACGTATCAGATATTAAACTGATAAGAACAGATACTACACTTGATCTTAGCCAAAAGGCCGAGAAGCGATAACCGTGAAAGGGGCGGGCCCAACAAGGTCCCCTTCATGGGCACTATCACTGCTTGCTGTCAGGGAGGCTGCCAGACAATTTTCCATGCACACTCTGGGCTGGGGGGCAGTCAACCACCAGTACACACAGCAGAACCTAAACCCATACCATTATTGCTAAGCAGCAAGACAGGGGCCCATTGCACTCCCACGGGGCCTTTTTAAATGCAATCCATAACCCGGATTTGCCAGGAACCCTTCTTACTCCTCCTACTTGCATGTGACACTGGGCTTAGGATCTGCATAGGAAACACACACACAAGCACACACCTACCTTTGTTGCCTGCAGATGCCTCCTTGGCTGTCCCCAAACGGTATCAAACCAACACCCACGGGAAGCTGTAAGCATAGAGGACATGCCTGCACCCCATTGGACTTACCTGTGTGGGTTAAATCCGGGTTATTTGACAACCTATGGCGGTGATGGTTCTGCTCAGGCAGAGCAGTGCTGATGCTCCTCATAAAGCTGTCGCTGCTGTGAAGGTTCTAGGTGACATCACAAATCCCTTTGGTTACATACACAACAAAGCTGGGTTGTTGTTGTTTACACTCTGCAAGGCCTGTGGAAGTGAGTGACATCATAGCACTGTAGTTCTGAGGGTTCAAGATGGATGCAACAATCTCCTGTTGCTTCTATGAAGGCCGTAATAGACGACATCACCAAACAGCTCCATAGTCACATACACAGCAAAGGAGAGATGTTGTTTACACCTAGTGATGTCAGTGGTATTGAGTGACATCACAGCACAGTGCTAAGGCTCCTGGGCCTGGACACAGCAGCGGCTGCAATATCTCAACGGAGAATACGTTTATATCTATGTGTGTGTGTGCGCATATATATATATATATATATATATATATATATATATATATATATATATATATATTTCTCCGCCGAAATCACTTTTAAACCCATTTCCACCTTTTTTTCCCTTCTCTTCCTCTTACTTTTTTTTCACGTTTTTTTACGTTTTTCTCCTTTTCGCCTCTTTTCTGGGCGTATTATTCTTCTTTTTCTTCTTTTTTTTCGTCTAATGCATACCCCATCAGTGCAGCAATGCTTATTCAATACCGCCAGCAGATGGAGACACTGGGGGATAATTTTCTAAGGATTTATACTGATTTTTCCTGTCTGAATTTGTCGCACAGAAAGTTGCAGGCCAAATATGTGTGACATTTCTGCGACTTTAGCTTCTAGAGCATTTTTACAACATTATACATAGGTGCTGAATACATAAAAAGCGACTGTTCAGCGACAGACAAGTCGCATCGGCTGAAAGTAGGCCAGAATGTCAGTCCATGTTGGAGCAGGTTTAGATACAGTCTAAAGCATAGATCTCAAAGTCTGTGCACAGAATTTAGCAAGGGCCTCGCACCTTCTGATGCATCAGGTAGGTGCACAATAGCATAGCCTAACCCTCTGTACTTTGGTCTATATTGATGCGGGACATAGACAGCCAGCTGATGACCAATCCATTAGTGCAATGGATGGCTGGAAGCATTTGTCTTTGCCTTTGCAATACCACAGAAGCAATGCATGGTCAATGTACAGCAATGACACACCTGTGTGAACAGCCAGGAGACCCCCCCCCCCCCCCATGTTATGTTACATAGTTACATAGTTAGTACGGTCGAAAAAAGACATATGTCCATCACGTTCAACCAGGGAATTAAGGGGTAGGGGTGTGGCGCGATATTGGGGAAGGGATGAGATTTTATATTTCTTCATAAGCATTAATCTTATTTTGTCAATTAGGAACATTCAGCACCCACCCGCTATCAAGGCAGCTGCCTATCATGTCATGCCCTACCTGCACAGGTGTGCTGGCTACTCAAATGATCCAATTAAGGAGGCCATTTAGTCAGCAGCAGCAGAAGTCCTGTGCCTGGACGCTCCAACAGGGGCCAGACACAAGCAGAAGCAGAAGCAGCAGAAGCAGCAGCAGCACCACCTTTTGTTTTTTGGCTGCAGCAGCAGCAAGGCCCACAGGGCTGGCTAGCTGGCTAGCCAGCAAGCAGGTAGCAATGAAAGTAGGAATCTTTCTTTTTAACCCTGTAAGGGGGTGGTGCACTGTACCCGAAGATACTGCCATATCGGGTCAATGCATAGGGCGACGGAAGCAAGCTTCGAAATCGGCCCCCGTTCTCAAAAATCCATTTAATATATGGTCCCCAGATAGGGGACGTATCAGATATTAAACTGATAAGAACAGATACTACACTTGATCTTAGCCAAAAGGCCGAGAAGCGATAACCGTGAAAGGGGCGGGCCCAACAAGGTCCCCTTCATGGGCACTATCACTGCTTGCTGTCAGGGAGGCTGCCAGACAATTTTCCATGCACACTCTGGGCTGGGGGGCAGTCAACCACCAGTACACACAGCAGAACCTAAACCCATACCATTATTGCTAAGCAGCAAGACAGGGGCCCATTGCACTCCCACGGGGCCTTTTTAAATGCAATCCATAACCCGGATTTGCCAGGAACCCTTCTTACTCCTCCTACTTGCATGTGACACTGGGCTTAGGATCTGCATAGGAAACACACACACAAGCACACACCTACCTTTGTTGCCTGCAGATGCCTCCTTGGCTGTCCCCAAATGGTATCAAACCAACACCCACGGGAAGCTGTAAGCATAGAGGACATGCCTGCACCCCATTGGACTTACCTGTGTGGGTTAAATCCGGGTTATTTGACAACCTATGGCGGTGATGGTTCTGCTCAGGCAGAGCAGTGCTGATGCTCCTCATAAAGCTGTCGCTGCTGTGAAGGTTCTAGGTGACATCACAAATCCCTTTGGTTACATACACAACAAAGCTGGGTTGTTGTTGTTTACACTCTGCAAGGCCTGTGGAAGTGAGTGACATCATAGCACTGTAGTTCTGAGGGTTCAAGATGGATGCAACAATCTCCTGTTGCTTCTATGAAGGCCGTAATAGACGACATCACCAAACAGCTCCATAGTCACATACACAGCAAAGGAGAGATGTTGTTTACACCTAGTGATGTCAGTGGTATTGAGTGACATCACAGCACAGTGCTAAGGCTCCTGGGCCTGGACACAGCAGCGGCTGCAATATCTCAACGGAGAATACGTTTATATCTATGTGTGTGTGTGCGCATATATATATATATATATATATATATATATATATATATATATATTTCTCCGCCGAAATCACTTTTAAACCCATTTCCACCTTTTTTTCCCTTCTCTTCCTCTTACTTTTTTTTCACGTTTTTTTACGTTTTTCTCCTTTTCGCCTCTTTTCTGGGCGTATTATTCTTCTTTTTCTTCTTTTTTTTCGTCTAATGCATACCCCATCAGTGCAGCAATGCTTATTCAATACCGCCAGCAGATGGAGACACTGGGGGATAATTTTCTAAGGATTTATACTGATTTTTCCTGTCTGAATTTGTCGCACAGAAAGTTGCAGGCCAAATATGTGTGACATTTCTGCGACTTTAGCTTCTAGAGCATTTTTACAACATTATACATAGGTGCTGAATACATAAAAAGCGACTGTTCAGCGACAGACAAGTCGCATCGGCTGAAAGTAGGCCAGAATGTCAGTCCATGTTGGAGCAGGTTTAGATACAGTCTAAAGCATAGATCTCAAAGTCTGTGCACAGAATTTAGCAAGGGCCTCGCACCTTCTGATGCATCAGGTAGGTGCACAATAGCATAGCCTAACCCTCTGTACTTTGGTCTATATTGATGCGGGACATAGACAGCCAGCTGATGACCAATCCATTAGTGCAATGGATGGCTGGAAGCATTTGTCTTTGCCTTTGCAATACCACAGAAGCAATGCATGGTCAATGTACAGCAATGACACACCTGTGTGAACAGCCAGGAGACCCCCCCCCCCCCCCCCATGTTATGTTACATAGTTACATAGTTAGTACGGTCGAAAAAAGACATATGTCCATCACGTTCAACCAGGGAATTAAGGGGTAGGGGTGTGGCGCGATATTGGGGAAGGGATGAGATTTTATATTTCTTCATAAGCATTAATCTTATTTTGTCAATTAGGAACATTCAGCACCCACCCGCTATCAAGGCAGCTGCCTATCATGTCATGCCCTACCTGCACAGGTGTGCTGGCTACTCAAATGATCCAATTAAGGAGGCCATTTAGTCAGCAGCAGCAGAAGTCCTGTGCCTGGACGCTCCAACAGGGGCCAGACACAAGCAGAAGCAGAAGCAGCAGAAGCAGCAGCAGCACCACCTTTTGTTTTTTGGCTGCAGCAGCAGCAAGGCCCACAGGGCTGGCTAGCTGGCTAGCCAGCAAGCAGGTAGCAATGAAAGTAGGAATCTTTCTTTTTAACCCTGTAAGGGGGTGGTGCACTGTACCCGAAGATACTGCCATATCGGGTCAATGCATAGGGCGACGGAAGCAAGCTTCGAAATCGGCCCCCGTTCTCAAAAATCCATTTAATATATGGTCCCCAGATAGGGGACGTATCAGATATTAAACTGATAAGAACAGATACTACACTTGATCTTAGCCAAAAGGCCGAGAAGCGATAACCGTGAAAGGGGCGGGCCCAACAAGGTCCCCTTCATGGGCACTATCACTGCTTGCTGTCAGGGAGGCTGCCAGACAATTTTCCATGCACACTCTGGGCTGGGGGGCAGTCAACCACCAGTACACACAGCAGAACCTAAACCCATACCATTATTGCTAAGCAGCAAGACAGGGGCCCATTGCACTCCCACGGGGCCTTTTTAAATGCAATCCATAACCCGGATTTGCCAGGAACCCTTCTTACTCCTCCTACTTGCATGTGACACTGGGCTTAGGATCTGCATAGGAAACACACACACAAGCACACACCTACCTTTGTTGCCTGCAGATGCCTCCTTGGCTGTCCCCAAACGGTATCAAACCAACACCCACGGGAAGCTGTAAGCATAGAGGACATGCCTGCACCCCATTGGACTTACCTGTGTGGGTTAAATCCGGGTTATTTGACAACCTATGGCGGTGATGGTTCTGCTCAGGCAGAGCAGTGCTGATGCTCCTCATAAAGCTGTCGCTGCTGTGAAGGTTCTAGGTGACATCACAAATCCCTTTGGTTACATACACAACAAAGCTGGGTTGTTGTTGTTTACACTCTGCAAGGCCTGTGGAAGTGAGTGACATCATAGCACTGTAGTTCTGAGGGTTCAAGATGGATGCAACAATCTCCTGTTGCTTCTATGAAGGCCGTAATAGACGACATCACCAAACAGCTCCATAGTCACATACACAGCAAAGGAGAGATGTTGTTTACACCTAGTGATGTCAGTGGTATTGAGTGACATCACAGCACAGTGCTAAGGCTCCTGGGCCTGGACACAGCAGCGGCTGCAATATCTCAACGGAGAATACGTTTATATCTATGTGTGTGTGTGCGCATATATATATATATATATATATATATATATATATATATATATTTCTCCGCCGAAATCACTTTTAAACCCATTTCCACCTTTTTTTCCCTTCTCTTCCTCTTACTTTTTTTTCAACGTTTTTTTACGTTTTTCTCCTTTTCGCCTCTTTTCTGGGCGTATTATTCTTCTTTTTCTTCTTTTTTTTCGTCTAATGCATACCCCATCAGTGCAGCAATGCTTATTCAATACCGCCAGCAGATGGAGACACTGGGGGATAATTTTCTAAGGATTTATACTGATTTTTCCTGTCTGAATTTGTCGCACAGAAAGTTGCAGGCCAAATATGTGTGACATTTCTGCGACTTTAGCTTCTAGAGCATTTTTACAACATTATACATAGGTGCTGAATACATAAAAAGCGACTGTTCAGCGACAGACAAGTCGCATCGGCTGAAAGTAGGCCAGAATGTCAGTCCATGTTGGAGCAGGTTTAGATACAGTCTAAAGCATAGATCTCAAAGTCTGTGCACAGAATTTAGCAAGGGCCTCGCACCTTCTGATGCATCAGGTAGGTGCACAATAGCATAGCCTAACCCTCTGTACTTTGGTCTATATTGATGCGGGACATAGACAGCCAGCTGATGACCAATCCATTAGTGCAATGGATGGCTGGAAGCATTTGTCTTTGCCTTTGCAATACCACAGAAGCAATGCATGGTCAATGTACAGCAATGACACACCTGTGTGAACAGCCAGGAGACCCCCCCCCCCCCCCATGTTATGTTACATAGTTACATAGTTAGTACGGTCGAAAAAAGACATATGTCCATCACGTTCAACCAGGGAATTAAGGGGTAGGGGTGTGGCGCGATATTGGGGAAGGGATGAGATTTTATATTTCTTCATAAGCATTAATCTTATTTTGTCAATTAGGAACATTCAGCACCCACCCGCTATCAAGGCAGCTGCCTATCATGTCATGCCCTACCTGCACAGGTGTGCTGGCTACTCAAATGATCCAATTAAGGAGGCCATTTAGTCAGCAGCAGCAGAAGTCCTGTGCCTGGACGCTCCAACAGGGGCCAGACACAAGCAGAAGCAGAAGCAGCAGAAGCAGCAGCAGCACCACCTTTTGTTTTTTGGCTGCAGCAGCAGCAAGGCCCACAGGGCTGGCTAGCTGGCTAGCCAGCAAGCAGGTAGCAATGAAAGTAGGAATCTTTCTTTTTAACCCTGTAAGGGGGTGGTGCACTGTACCCGAAGATACTGCCATATCGGGTCAATGCATAGGGCGACGGAAGCAAGCTTCGAAATCGGCCCCCGTTCTCAAAAATCCATTTAATATATGGTCCCCAGATAGGGGACGTATCAGATATTAAACTGATAAGAACAGATACTACACTTGATCTTAGCCAAAAGGCCGAGAAGCGATAACCGTGAAAGGGGCGGGCCCAACAAGGTCCCCTTCATGGGCACTATCACTGCTTGCTGTCAGGGAGGCTGCCAGACAATTTTCCATGCACACTCTGGGCTGGGGGGCAGTCAACCACCAGTACACACAGCAGAACCTAAACCCATACCATTATTGCTAAGCAGCAAGACAGGGGCCCATTGCACTCCCACGGGGCCTTTTTAAATGCAATCCATAACCCGGATTTGCCAGGAACCCTTCTTACTCCTCCTACTTGCATGTGACACTGGGCTTAGGATCTGCATAGGAAACACACACACAAGCACACACCTACCTTTGTTGCCTGCAGATGCCTCCTTGGCTGTCCCCAAACGGTATCAAACCAACACCCACGGGAAGCTGTAAGCATAGAGGACATGCCTGCACCCCATTGGACTTACCTGTGTGGGTTAAATCCGGGTTATTTGACAACCTATGGCGGTGATGGTTCTGCTCAGGCAGAGCAGTGCTGATGCTCCTCATAAAGCTGTCGCTGCTGTGAAGGTTCTAGGTGACATCACAAATCCCTTTGGTTACATACACAACAAAGCTGGGTTGTTGTTGTTTACACTCTGCAAGGCCTGTGGAAGTGAGTGACATCATAGCACTGTAGTTCTGAGGGTTCAAGATGGATGCAACAATCTCCTGTTGCTTCTATGAATGCCGTAATAGACGACATCACCAAACAGCTCCATAGTCACATACACAGCAAAGGAGAGATGTTGTTTACACCTAGTGATGTCAGTGGTATTGAGTGACATCACAGCACAGTGCTAAGGCTCCTGGGCCTGGACACAGCAGCGGCTGCAATATCTCAACGGAGAATACGTTTATATCTATGTGTGTGTGTGCGCATATATATATATATATATATATATATATATATATATATATATATATTTCTCCGCCGAAATCACTTTTAAACCCATTTCCACCTTTTTTTCCCTTCTCTTCCTCTTACTTTTTTTTCACGTTTTTTTACGTTTTTCTCCTTTTCGCCTCTTTTCTGGGCGTATTATTCTTCTTTTTCTTCTTTTTTTTCGTCTAATGCATACCCCATCAGTGCAGCAATGCTTATTCAATACCGCCAGCAGATGGAGACACTGGGGGATAATTTTCTAAGGATTTATACTGATTTTTCCTGTCTGAATTTGTCGCACAGAAAGTTGCAGGCCAAATATGTGTGACATTTCTGCGACTTTAGCTTCTAGAGCATTTTTACAACATTATACATAGGTGCTGAATACATAAAAAGCGACTGTTCAGCGACAGACAAGTCGCATCGGCTGAAAGTAGGCCAGAATGTCAGTCCATGTTGGAGCAGGTTTAGATACAGTCTAAAGCATAGATCTCAAAGTCTGTGCACAGAATTTAGCAAGGGCCTCGCACCTTCTGATGCATCAGGTAGGTGCACAATAGCATAGCCTAACCCTCTGTACTTTGGTCTATATTGATGCGGGACATAGACAGCCAGCTGATGACCAATCCATTAGTGCAATGGATGGCTGGAAGCATTTGTCTTTGCCTTTGCAATACCACAGAAGCAATGCATGGTCAATGTACAGCAATGACACACCTGTGTGAACAGCCAGGAGACCCCCCCCCCCCCCCCATGTTATGTTACATAGTTACATAGTTAGTACGGTCGAAAAAAGACATATGTCCATCACGTTCAACCAGGGAATTAAGGGGTAGGGGTGTGGCGCGATATTGGGGAAGGGATGAGATTTTATATTTCTTCATAAGCATTAATCTTATTTTGTCAATTAGGAACATTCAGCACCCACCCGCTATCAAGGCAGCTGCCTATCATGTCATGCCCTACCTGCACAGGTGTGCTGGCTACTCAAATGATCCAATTAAGGAGGCCATTTAGTCAGCAGCAGCAGAAGTCCTGTGCCTGGACGCTCCAACAGGGGCCAGACACAAGCAGAAGCAGAAGCAGCAGAAGCAGCAGCAGCACCACCTTTTGTTTTTTGGCTGCAGCAGCAGCAAGGCCCACAGGGCTGGCTAGCTGGCTAGCCAGCAAGCAGGTAGCAATGAAAGTAGGAATCTTTCTTTTTAACCCTGTAAGGGGGTGGTGCACTGTACCCGAAGATACTGCCATATCGGGTCAATGCATAGGGCGACGGAAGCAAGCTTCGAAATCGGCCCCCGTTCTCAAAAATCCATTTAATATATGGTCCCCAGATAGGGGACGTATCAGATATTAAACTGATAAGAACAGATACTACACTTGATCTTAGCCAAAAGGCCGAGAAGCGATAACCGTGAAAGGGGCGGGCCCAACAAGGTCCCCTTCATGGGCACTATCACTGCTTGCTGTCAGGGAGGCTGCCAGACAATTTTCCATGCACACTCTGGGCTGGGGGGCAGTCAACCACCAGTACACACAGCAGAACCTAAACCCATACCATTATTGCTAAGCAGCAAGACAGGGGCCCATTGCACTCCCACGGGGCCTTTTTAAATGCAATCCATAACCCGGATTTGCCAGGAACCCTTCTTACTCCTCCTACTTGCATGTGACACTGGGCTTAGGATCTGCATAGGAAACACACACACAAGCACACACCTACCTTTGTTGCCTGCAGATGCCTCCTTGGCTGTCCCCAAACGGTATCAAACCAACACCCACGGGAAGCTGTAAGCATAGAGGACATGCCTGCACCCCATTGGACTTACCTGTGTGGGTTAAATCCGGGTTATTTGACAACCTATGGCGGTGATGGTTCTGCTCAGGCAGAGCAGTGCTGATGCTCCTCATAAAGCTGTCGCTGCTGTGAAGGTTCTAGGTGACATCACAAATCCCTTTGGTTACATACACAACAAAGCTGGGTTGTTGTTGTTTACACTCTGCAAGGCCTGTGGAAGTGAGTGACATCATAGCACTGTAGTTCTGAGGGTTCAAGATGGATGCAACAATCTCCTGTTGCTTCTATGAAGGCCGTAATAGACGACATCACCAAACAGCTCCATAGTCACATACACAGCAAAGGAGAGATGTTGTTTACACCTAGTGATGTCAGTGGTATTGAGTGACATCACAGCACAGTGCTAAGGCTCCTGGGCCTGGACACAGCAGCGGCTGCAATATCTCAACGGAGAATACGTTTATATCTATGTGTGTGTGTGCGCATATATATATATATATATATATATATATATATATATATATATATATATATTTCTCCGCCGAAATCACTTTTAAACCCATTTCCACCTTTTTTTCCCTTCTCTTCCTCTTACTTTTTTTTCACGTTTTTTTACGTTTTTCTCCTTTTCGCCTCTTTTCTGGGCGTATTATTCTTCTTTTTCTTCTTTTTTTTCGTCTAATGCATACCCCATCAGTGCAGCAATGCTTATTCAATACCGCCAGCAGATGGAGACACTGGGGGATAATTTTCTAAGGATTTATACTGATTTTTCCTGTCTGAATTTGTCGCACAGAAAGTTGCAGGCCAAATATGTGTGACATTTCTGCGACTTTAGCTTCTAGAGCATTTTTACAACATTATACATAGGTGCTGAATACATAAAAAGCGACTGTTCAGCGACAGACAAGTCGCATCGGCTGAAAGTAGGCCAGAATGTCAGTCCATGTTGGAGCAGGTTTAGATACAGTCTAAAGCATAGATCTCAAAGTCTGTGCACAGAATTTAGCAAGGGCCTCGCACCTTCTGATGCATCAGGTAGGTGCACAATAGCATAGCCTAACCCTCTGTACTTTGGTCTATATTGATGCGGGACATAGACAGCCAGCTGATGACCAATCCATTAGTGCAATGGATGGCTGGAAGCATTTGTCTTTGCCTTTGCAATACCACAGAAGCAATGCATGGTCAATGTACAGCAATGACACACCTGTGTGAACAGCCAGGAGACCCCCCCCCCCCCCCCCCCATGTTATGTTACATAGTTACATAGTTAGTACGGTCGAAAAAAGACATATGTCCATCACGTTCAACCAGGGAATTAAGGGGTAGGGGTGTGGCGCGATATTGGGGAAGGGATGAGATTTTATATTTCTTCATAAGCATTAATCTTATTTTGTCAATTAGGAACATTCAGCACCCACCCGCTATCAAGGCAGCTGCCTATCATGTCATGCCCTACCTGCACAGGTGTGCTGGCTACTCAAATGATCCAATTAAGGAGGCCATTTAGTCAGCAGCAGCAGAAGTCCTGTGCCTGGACGCTCCAACAGGGGCCAGACACAAGCAGAAGCAGAAGCAGCAGAAGCAGCAGCAGCACCACCTTTTGTTTTTTGGCTGCAGCAGCAGCAAGGCCCACAGGGCTGGCTAGCTGGCTAGCCAGCAAGCAGGTAGCAATGAAAGTAGGAATCTTTCTTTTTAACCCTGTAAGGGGGTGGTGCACTGTACCCGAAGATACTGCCATATCGGGTCAATGCATAGGGCGACGGAAGCAAGCTTCGAAATCGGCCCCCGTTCTCAAAAATCCATTTAATATATGGTCCCCAGATAGGGGACGTATCAGATATTAAACTGATAAGAACAGATACTACACTTGATCTTAGCCAAAAGGCCGAGAAGCGATAACCGTGAAAGGGGCGGGCCCAACAAGGTCCCCTTCATGGGCACTATCACTGCTTGCTGTCAGGGAGGCTGCCAGACAATTTTCCATGCACACTCTGGGCTGGGGGGCAGTCAACCACCAGTACACACAGCAGAACCTAAACCCATACCATTATTGCTAAGCAGCAAGACAGGGGCCCATTGCACTCCCACGGGGCCTTTTTAAATGCAATCCATAACCCGGATTTGCCAGGAACCCTTCTTACTCCTCCTACTTGCATGTGACACTGGGCTTAGGATCTGCATAGGAAACACACACACAAGCACACACCTACCTTTGTTGCCTGCAGATGCCTCCTTGGCTGTCCCCAAACGGTATCAAACCAACACCCACGGGAAGCTGTAAGCATAGAGGACATGCCTGCACCCCATTGGACTTACCTGTGTGGGTTAAATCCGGGTTATTTGACAACCTATGGCGGTGATGGTTCTGCTCAGGCAGAGCAGTGCTGATGCTCCTCATAAAGCTGTCGCTGCTGTGAAGGTTCTAGGTGACATCACAAATCCCTTTGGTTACATACACAACAAAGCTGGGTTGTTGTTGTTTACACTCTGCAAGGCCTGTGGAAGTGAGTGACATCATAGCACTGTAGTTCTGAGGGTTCAAGATGGATGCAACAATCTCCTGTTGCTTCTATGAAGGCCGTAATAGACGACATCACCAAACAGCTCCATAGTCACATACACAGCAAAGGAGAGATGTTGTTTACACCTAGTGATGTCAGTGGTATTGAGTGACATCACAGCACAGTGCTAAGGCTCCTGGGCCTGGACACAGCAGCGGCTGCAATATCTCAACGGAGAATACGTTTATATCTATGTGTGTGTGTGCGCATATATATATATATATATATATATATATATATATATATATATATATATTTCTCCGCCGAAATCACTTTTAAACCCATTTCCACCTTTTTTTCCCTTCTCTTCCTCTTACTTTTTTTTCACGTTTTTTTACGTTTTTCTCCTTTTCGCCTCTTTTCTGGGCGTATTATTCTTCTTTTTCTTCTTTTTTTTCGTCTAATGCATACCCCATCAGTGCAGCAATGCTTATTCAATACCGCCAGCAGATGGAGACACTGGGGGATAATTTTCTAAGGATTTATACTGATTTTTCCTGTCTGAATTTGTCGCACAGAAAGTTGCAGGCCAAATATGTGTGACATTTCTGCGACTTTAGCTTCTAGAGCATTTTTACAACATTATACATAGGTGCTGAATACATAAAAAGCGACTGTTCAGCGACAGACAAGTCGCATCGGCTGAAAGTAGGCCAGAATGTCAGTCCATGTTGGAGCAGGTTTAGATACAGTCTAAAGCATAGATCTCAAAGTCTGTGCACAGAATTTAGCAAGGGCCTCGCACCTTCTGATGCATCAGGTAGGTGCACAATAGCATAGCCTAACCCTCTGTACTTTGGTCTATATTGATGCGGGACATAGACAGCCAGCTGATGACCAATCCATTAGTGCAATGGATGGCTGGAAGCATTTGTCTTTGCCTTTGCAATACCACAGAAGCAATGCATGGTCAATGTACAGCAATGACACACCTGTGTGAACAGCCAGGAGACCCACCCCCCCCCCCCCCCGCCACATTTTATGTTACATAGTTACATAGTTAGTACGGTCGAAAAAAGACATATGTCCAACACGTTCAACCAGGGAATTAAGGGGTAGGGGTGTGGCGCGATATTGGGGAAGGGATGAGATTTTATATTTCTTCATAAGCATTAATCTTATTTTGTCAATTAGGAACATTCAGCACCCACCCGCTATCAAGGCAGCTGCCTATCATGTCATGCCCTACCTGCACAGGTGTGCTGGCTACTCAAATGATCCAATTAAGGAGGCCATTTAGTCAGCAGCAGCAGAAGTCCTGTGCCTGGACGCTCCAACAGGGGCCAGACACAAGCAGAAGCAGAAGCAGCAGAAGCAGCAGCAGCACCACCTTTTGTTTTTTGGCTGCAGCAGCAGCAAGGCCCACAGGGCTGGCTAGCTGGCTAGCCAGCAAGCAGGTAGCAATGAAAGTAGGAATCTTTCTTTTTAACCCTGTAAGGGGGTGGTGCACTGTACCCGAAGATACTGCCATATCGGGTCAATGCATAGGGCGACGGAAGCAAGCTTCGAAATCGGCCCCCGTTCTCAAAAATCCATTTAATATATGGTCCCCAGATAGGGGACGTATCAGATATTAAACTGATAAGAACAGATACTACACTTGATCTTAGCCAAAAGGCCGAGAAGCGATAACCGTGAAAGGGGCGGGCCCAACAAGGTCCCCTTCATGGGCACTATCACTGCTTGCTGTCAGGGAGGCTGCCAGACAATTTTCCATGCACACTCTGGGCTGGGGGGCAGTCAACCACCAGTACACACAGCAGAACCTAAACCCATACCATTATTGCTAAGCAGCAAGACAGGGGCCCATTGCACTCCCACGGGGCCTTTTTAAATGCAATCCATAACCCGGATTTGCCAGGAACCCTTCTTACTCCTCCTACTTGCATGTGACACTGGGCTTAGGATCTGCATAGGAAACACACACACAAGCACACACCTACCTTTGTTGCCTGCAGATGCCTCCTTGGCTGTCCCCAAACGGTATCAAACCAACACCCACGGGAAGCTGTAAGCATAGAGGACATGCCTGCACCCCATTGGACTTACCTGTGTGGGTTAAATCCGGGTTATTTGACAACCTATGGCGGTGATGGTTCTGCTCAGGCAGAGCAGTGCTGATGCTCCTCATAAAGCTGTCGCTGCTGTGAAGGTTCTAGGTGACATCACAAATCCCTTTGGTTACATACACAACAAAGCTGGGTTGTTGTTGTTTACACTCTGCAAGGCCTGTGGAAGTGAGTGACATCATAGCACTGTAGTTCTGAGGGTTCAAGATGGATGCAACAATCTCCTGTTGCTTCTATGAAGGCCGTAATAGACGACATCACCAAACAGCTCCATAGTCACATACACAGCAAAGGAGAGATGTTGTTTACACCTAGTGATGTCAGTGGTATTGAGTGACATCACAGCACAGTGCTAAGGCTCCTGGGCCTGGACACAGCAGCGGCTGCAATATCTCAACGGAGAATACGTTTATATCTATGTGTGTGTGTGCGCATATATATATATATATATATATATATATATATATATATATATATATTTCTCCGCCGAAATCACTTTTAAACCCATTTCCACCTTTTTTTCCCTTCTCTTCCTCTTACTTTTTTTTCACGTTTTTTTACGTTTTTCTCCTTTTCGCCTCTTTTCTGGGCGTATTATTCTTCTTTTTCTTCTTTTTTTTCGTCTAATGCATACCCCATCAGTGCAGCAATGCTTATTCAATACCGCCAGCAGATGGAGACACTGGGGGATAATTTTCTAAGGATTTATACTGATTTTTCCTGTCTGAATTTGTCGCACAGAAAGTTGCAGGCCAAATATGTGTGACATTTCTGCGACTTTAGCTTCTAGAGCATTTTTACAACATTATACATAGGTGCTGAATACATAAAAAGCGACTGTTCAGCGACAGACAAGTCGCATCGGCTGAAAGTAGGCCAGAATGTCAGTCCATGTTGGAGCAGGTTTAGATACAGTCTAAAGCATAGATCTCAAAGTCTGTGCACAGAATTTAGCAAGGGCCTCGCACCTTCTGATGCATCAGGTAGGTGCACAATAGCATAGCCTAACCCTCTGTACTTTGGTCTATATTGATGCGGGACATAGACAGCCAGCTGATGACCAATCCATTAGTGCAATGGATGGCTGGAAGCATTTGTCTTTGCCTTTGCAATACCACAGAAGCAATGCATGGTCAATGTACAGCAATGACACACCTGTGTGAACAGCCAGGAGAACCACCCCCCCCCCCCCCCCCGCCACATTTTATGTTACATAGTTACATAGTTAGTACGGTCGAAAAAAGACATATGTCCATCACGTTCAACCAGGGAATTAAGGGGTAGGGGTGTGGCGCGATATTGGGGAAGGGATGAGATTTTATATTTCTTCATAAGCATTAATCTTATTTTGTCAATTAGGAACATTCAGCACCCACCCGCTATCAAGGCAGCTGCCTATCATGTCATGCCCTACCTGCACAGGTGTGCTGGCTACTCAAATGATCCAATTAAGGAGGCCATTTAGTCAGCAGCAGCAGAAGTCCTGTGCCTGGACGCTCCAACAGGGGCCAGACACAAGCAGAAGCAGAAGCAGCAGAAGCAGCAGCAGCACCACCTTTTGTTTTTTGGCTGCAGCAGCAGCAAGGCCCACAGGGCTGGCTAGCTGGCTAGCCAGCAAGCAGGTAGCAATGAAAGTAGGAATCTTTCTTTTTAACCCTGTAAGGGGGTGGTGCACTGTACCCGAAGATACTGCCATATCGGGTCAATGCATAGGGCGACGGAAGCAAGCTTCGAAATCGGCCCCCGTTCTCAAAAATCCATTTAATATATGGTCCCCAGATAGGGGACGTATCAGATATTAAACTGATAAGAACAGATACTACACTTGATCTTAGCCAAAAGGCCGAGAAGCGATAACCGTGAAAGGGGCGGGCCCAACAAGGTCCCCTTCATGGGCACTATCACTGCTTGCTGTCAGGGAGGCTGCCAGACAATTTTCCATGCACACTCTGGGCTGGGGGGCAGTCAACCACCAGTACACACAGCAGAACCTAAACCCATACCATTATTGCTAAGCAGCAAGACAGGGGCCCATTGCACTCCCACGGGGCCTTTTTAAATGCAATCCATAACCCGGATTTGCCAGGAACCCTTCTTACTCCTCCTACTTGCATGTGACACTGGGCTTAGGATCTGCATAGGAAACACACACACAAGCACACACCTACCTTTGTTGCCTGCAGATGCCTCCTTGGCTGTCCCCAAACGGTATCAAACCAACACCCACGGGAAGCTGTAAGCATAGAGGACATGCCTGCACCCCATTGGACTTACCTGTGTGGGTTAAATCCGGGTTATTTGACAACCTATGGCGGTGATGGTTCTGCTCAGGCAGAGCAGTGCTGATGCTCCTCATAAAGCTGTCGCTGCTGTGAAGGTTCTAGGTGACATCACAAATCCCTTTGGTTACATACACAACAAAGCTGGGTTGTTGTTGTTTACACTCTGCAAGGCCTGTGGAAGTGAGTGACATCATAGCACTGTAGTTCTGAGGGTTCAAGATGGATGCAACAATCTCCTGTTGCTTCTATGAAGGCCGTAATAGACGACATCACCAAACAGCTCCATAGTCACATACACAGCAAAGGAGAGATGTTGTTTACACCTAGTGATGTCAGTGGTATTGAGTGACATCACAGCACAGTGCTAAGGCTCCTGGGCCTGGACACAGCAGCGGCTGCAATATCTCAACGGAGAATACGTTTATATCTATGTGTGTGTGTGCGCATATATATATATATATATATATATATATATATATATATATATATATATCTCCGCCGAAATCACTTTTAAACCCATTTCCACCTTTTTTTCCCTTCTCTTCCTCTTACTTTTTTTTCACGTTTTTTTACGTTTTTCTCCTTTTCGCCTCTTTTCTGGGCGTATTATTCTTCTTTTTCTTCTTTTTTTTCGTCTAATGCATACCCCATCAATGCAGCAATGCTTATTCAATACCGCCAGCAGATGGAGACACTGGGGGATAATTTTCTAAGGATTTATACTGATTTTTCCTGTCTGAATTTGTCGCACAGAAAGTTGCAGGCCAAATATGTGTGACATTTCTGCGACTTTAGCTTCTAGAGCATTTTTACAACATTATACATAGGTGCTGAATACATAAAAAGCGACTGTTCAGCGACAGACAAGTCGCATCGGCTGAAAGTAGGCCAGAATGTCAGTCCATGTTGGAGCAGGTTTAGATACAGTCTAAAGCATAGATCTCAAAGTCTGTGCACAGAATTTAGCAAGGGCCTCGCACCTTCTGATGCATCAGGTAGGTGCACAATAGCATAGCCTAACCCTCTGTACTTTGGTCTATATTGATGCGGGACATAGACAGCCAGCTGATGACCAATCCATTAGTGCAATGGATGGCTGGAAGCATTTGTCTTTGCCTTTGCAATACCACAGAAGCAATGCATGGTCAATGTACAGCAATGACACACCTGTGTGAACAGCCAGGAGACCCCCCCCCCCCCCCCCCCCCATGTTATGTTACATAGTTACATAGTTAGTACGGTCGAAAAAAGACATATGTCCATCACGTTCAACCAGGGAATTAAGGGGTAGGGGTGTGGCGCGATATTGGGGAAGGGATGAGATTTTATATTTCTTCATAAGCATTAATCTTATTTTGTCAATTAGGAACATTCAGCACCCACCCGCTATCAAGGCAGCTGCCTATCATGTCATGCCCTACCTGCACAGGTGTGCTGGCTACTCAAATGATCCAATTAAGGAGGCCATTTAGTCAGCAGCAGCAGAAGTCCTGTGCCTGGACGCTCCAACAGGGGCCAGACACAAGCAGAAGCAGAAGCAGCAGAAGCAGCAGCAGCACCACCTTTTGTTTTTTGGCTGCAGCAGCAGCAAGGCCCACAGGGCTGGCTAGCTGGCTAGCCAGCAAGCAGGTAGCAATGAAAGTAGGAATCTTTCTTTTTAACCCTGTAAGGGGGTGGTGCACTGTACCCGAAGATACTGCCATATCGGGTCAATGCATAGGGCGACGGAAGCAAGCTTCGAAATCGGCCCCCGTTCTCAAAAATCCATTTAATATATGGTCCCCAGATAGGGGACGTATCAGATATTAAACTGATAAGAACAGATACTACACTTGATCTTAGCCAAAAGGCCGAGAAGCGATAACCGTGAAAGGGGCGGGCCCAACAAGGTCCCCTTCATGGGCACTATCACTGCTTGCTGTCAGGGAGGCTGCCAGACAATTTTCCATGCACACTCTGGGCTGGGGGGCAGTCAACCACCAGTACACACAGCAGAACCTAAACCCATACCATTATTGCTAAGCAGCAAGACAGGGGCCCATTGCACTCCCACGGGGCCTTTTTAAATGCAATCCATAACCCGGATTTGCCAGGAACCCTTCTTACTCCTCCTACTTGCATGTGACACTGGGCTTAGGATCTGCATAGGAAACACACACACAAGCACACACCTACCTTTGTTGCCTGCAGATGCCTCCTTGGCTGTCCCCAAACGGTATCAAACCAACACCCACGGGAAGCTGTAAGCATAGAGGACATGCCTGCACCCCATTGGACTTACCTGTGTGGGTTAAATCCGGGTTATTTGACAACCTATGGCGGTGATGGTTCTGCTCAGGCAGAGCAGTGCTGATGCTCCTCATAAAGCTGTCGCTGCTGTGAAGGTTCTAGGTGACATCACAAATCCCTTTGGTTACATACACAACAAAGCTGGGTTGTTGTTGTTTACACTCTGCAAGGCCTGTGGAAGTGAGTGACATCATAGCACTGTAGTTCTGAGGGTTCAAGATGGATGCAACAATCTCCTGTTGCTTCTATGAAGGCCGTAATAGACGACATCACCAAACAGCTCCATAGTCACATACACAGCAAAGGAGAGATGTTGTTTACACCTAGTGATGTCAGTGGTATTGAGTGACATCACAGCACAGTGCTAAGGCTCCTGGGCCTGGACACAGCAGCGGCTGCAATATCTCAACGGAGAATACGTTTATATCTATGTGTGTGTGTGCGCATATATATATATATATATATATATATATATATATATATATATATATATTTCTCCGCCGAAATCACTTTTAAACCCATTTCCACCTTTTTTTCCCTTCTCTTCCTCTTACTTTTTTTTCACGTTTTTTTACGTTTTTCTCCTTTTCGCCTCTTTTCTGGGCGTATTATTCTTCTTTTTCTTCTTTTTTTTCGTCTAATGCATACCCCATCAGTGCAGCAATGCTTATTCAATACCGCCAGCAGATGGAGACACTGGGGGATAATTTTCTAAGGATTTATACTGATTTTTCCTGTCTGAATTTGTCGCACAGAAAGTTGCAGGCCAAATATGTGTGACATTTCTGCGACTTTAGCTTCTAGAGCATTTTTACAACATTATACATAGGTGCTGAATACATAAAAAGCGACTGTTCAGCGACAGACAAGTCGCATCGGCTGAAAGTAGGCCAGAATGTCAGTCCATGTTGGCAGGTTTAGATACAGTCTAAAGCATAGATCTCAAAGTCTGTGCACAGAATTTAGCAAGGGCCTCGCACCTTCTGATGCATCAGGTAGGTGCACAATAGCATAGCCTAACCCTCTGTACTTTGGTCTATATTGATGCGGGACATAGACAGCCAGCTGATGACCAATCCATTAGTGCAATGGATGGCTGGAAGCATTTGTCTTTGCCTTTGCAATACCACAGAAGCAATGCATGGTCAATGTACAGCAATGACACACCTGTGTGAACAGCCAGGAGACCCCCCCCCCCCCATGTTATGTTACATAGTTACATAGTTAGTACGGTCGAAAAAAGACATATGTCCATCACGTTCAACCAGGGAATTAAGGGGTAGGGGTGTGGCGCGATATTGGGGAAGGGATGAGATTTTTTTTTTTTTTTTTTTTTCAAATCAAAAGGTTTATTGAAGTGTTTCATAAACGTTTACAAGCACGAAATGGGTAACAGTTCAAAAAGTAAGCAAGGGAGTGCCCTTTCACTCGGTAACTAATAACAGTCTAAACAGAGTGTCTATTGGTTAGTAGGAGGAAGTCACACAAAAATAAATTTCTAGTATTAGAGCAATCTCACTCCGTTCAGAGTGGCCTAAGGCCAAGCGGCTGGGAGGCGACTCCCGTATCATCATTGTCTATAAGAATGGAATGGGAGAAGAAGAAGAAGAAACAAAAGAGAGAGAGAGAAAGAAAAAAAGAAGAGAAGGGGCTATGTCAGGGGGAGAGGGTGGGAGGAAAGAAGGAGTGTGGGGTAAGGGTGGAGGATGGAGGGGGGGGGGGATATGTTGGAAGGTGTAAGGACCAGAGAGAGATAACTATGAACTAACCTCCGAGCCCGGAACAATCTGGAAACTCCGGAGCACCCGGGTCTGAGCTGTCTGTCAGTCATGGGATCAAGGCGTCAGAATGTCCAGAGAGTGAGGAACGGTCAGCAAATGCAGCGCGACGTAATGGCATAGAGAGTTGTCAGTTACTGAGGTGTAGTGTTTCATAATCTGTGGAAGTGGCGAAGGCCACCCAGGGGGACCAGACTAAATGATATTTTGTCAGTTGCTTACTGGATTCCGCTAACAGTTCCTCCATCCTGTGTAGTCTAGAAACCTCCTGTAACCATGATGAAATGGATGGAGAGACAGTCGTCTTCCATAACCTTGGTATCACTGCCCTAGCAGCCAATAATAGGAACAGGATCAAACGGGTCGTGTGTCTGGGGACCGATGAGGGTATGATTGATAGAAGTAGAATATCGGGTGTACGCTGTAAGCGTACTTCTGTTATGCGTTTGATCACATCCAGCACCCTTGACCAAAAGGGGGCCAGAGAGGGACACGTGAGCCACGTATGTAGCATTGTACCTCTATCTGAGAGACATCTCCAGCATAAGTCCGGGACATTAGGGTACATGGATGCCAGTAAAGTAGGAACTCTGTACCATCTTGTGAGCAATTTATAATTAGTTTCCTGTGCTTTACAGGATATAGAGGTTTTATGACAATTATAGAGAGCTTTCCTCCAGTCTATGTCAGAAATCGAGGATCCCATGTCCCTCTCCCAGCCCGTCCTGAAAGGCAAAGGCCCGGTGGAGTGTTTCGCCAAGAGCAATGGGTAGAGTATACTGATTGCGTTCTGGACAGGCGCGGATGATACACAGAGTCGTTCAAAGTCACTAAGCTGTCTGTGAAGGTGCAACTTTGTTTTTGTAGAGTTGTAGAAATGGGTCAGTTGTGCATATTGGTACAAGTGAGTCGTTGAGGGGGGGTGACCTCCAAGTAGGTCCGGTAACGGCTTCAGTCCTGTCTGCGTGAGGAGTGATGATAGGGTGGTATACGTCTGTTTATGGAGTGTAAGGAATTGGCTCTGGTGTAATGTCGGAGGGAACAGTGGATTATTGAACAGTGGTAAGAGTGGGCCATTCTGGTCAAGCAGTTCAAGTCGGGACATGAATCTAGACCTAGCTTTACAAATAGAGGATATTACCGGGGGTAGATTGTCCAGGGTCATACGGCTATTAGCTGTTCTCGGGCTCCATATTACTGCTCTTGGGTCACATCCCACTGACTGATGTTCAAGACGTACCCATTGCTTGTCTTGCGTATGGTGGAAGCAATCTAGGACGCGTGTCAGCACCGAGGCCAGGTAGTAGGAGGTGTATTCTGGTAGGGCAAGGCCCCCATCGCATTTCTTTCTGACCAAGATTCGCCTGGCCAATCTGGGGTGTTTGTGTGCCCATATGAATTTTGATTGGAGTGATACTAATTCTTTAAAAAAGGTGCGAGGGAGAAGGACTGGCAGGCAGGAGAAGAGGTAGAGTAGGCGGGGTAAAATATTCATTTTGAAGATATTGATTCTCCCTAACCAGGAAAAGTCTCTCTTGTCCCATCTAGTGAGGTCATTTCCCAGTTGGAGTAGTAGTGGGGGAAAATTGAGACGGTAGGTGTTCGTCATATCCGCTGGGACCCTGACCCCTAGATATTTAAGAGAGGTAGGTTGCCACCTGAATGAGTATGCGGATTG
The DNA here is from genome assembly GCF_029499605.1 of Hyla sarda. Lineage (NCBI taxonomy): Eukaryota > Metazoa > Chordata > Amphibia > Anura > Hylidae > Hyla > Hyla sarda. The sequence goes on from NW_026611008.1 coordinate 133,910, forward strand.
GAGTTGCTGGACCAGTTGTTGGGGGAGAGTAATGTTCAGGGCTTCACATTTAGACATATTTAGTTTATAATTACTAAGGGCAGAGAAGTGTTTTATGGTGCGAAGCAGGGAAGGCAATGATGTGAGGGGTGAGGATAGGTAAAGTAAGAGGTCGTCTGCGAATGCAGCACATTTGCAATGGCACGAGGGGGTGGGCAGCCCCCTAATATCTGGGTTCGTCCTTATGGCTGTTAGCAGGTGTTCCATGCATAGTACATACAACAAAGGGGATAAGGGGCAGCCCTGTCTCGTGCCATTGCAGATGATGAATGCGGGGGATAGCTGGCCATTGAGCTTAATGTGAGCCTGTGGGTTTGCGTATAGTGCCATAATCCTCGATTTCATAAGGGGACCTATGCCTATTTGAGACAATGCCGCCGACATGAAATCCCAGTCCACCCTATCAAAGGCTTTCTCTGCGTCTAACGACAGCAGGAAAAGAGGTGTATTTTGCTTTCGGGCCTGGTGTATGATTGAGAACGTGCGGAGGGTGTTATCCCTCGCTTCTCTTCCTCGAACGAAGCCCACCTGATCTGGGTGGATAAGGGATCTCATGTGGGGTGCCAACCTATTCGATATCAATTTTGCGAACAACTTGGTGTCCGAGTTAAGGAGCGAGATAGGCCTATAGCTTGGGCAAAGCAGGGGGTCCTTGCCCTCTTTCGGTAGGACGGTGATAAAGGCTGTTAGGAATGATGTGGAGGGGGGGGATGAGGTAGAAATATCATTAAATGCTTCCAGCAGTGGAGGGGCAATCTCAGTTTGGAGGGTTTTATAAAATTTAAAGGTATACCCGTCAGGACCGGGACTTTTACCTGCGGGCATTGAGGCTATCGCCTCTGATAGTTCTAAGTGAGTGAAGGGCTCCTCCAGAGCTTGGATTGCATCAATGGGCAATTCGGGAAGGGCAGTGTCGGCTATATATTGAGCCAATGTGGGAAGGTCTGAGTCAGGTGGTCGGGCGGTGGCCGGTTTGGGGAGGTTGTATAGTGACACGTAGTATGACCTGAATGATTCTAGCATTTCAGATGTCAGGTGGGAAACTTCACCCGAGGGGGATTTGATAGCCGGGACAAAGAGAGAGGACTTTCTATTTTTCAGAGCTTTGGCGAGGAGTTTCCCGGACTTATTTCCCCACTCATAAAAAAGCTTTCCGGTCAATTGTCTATAGTAACTGTGTGATGCGTTCATGTGGGCCAGGAGATCTGTGCGGACCTTAGTGAGTTCTCTAAAAACTAGATCCTGCTGCGTCCGTTTATGGAGTGCTTCAAGAGTCTGAAGTCTAGTTTGCAGGGCAAGGAATTTCGCTGACGCCTCCCTCTTCAGCCTAGCCCCGTGTTTCATCAGGATGCCCCTGAGAACACACTTCAAGGCTTCCCACCTAGTTAGCGGGGATGAAGGGTCTGAAGCATGATCTGATATGAAATGCGTAGTGGAGGACTTCAATTCCTGGAGACATAGCTCATCCAGTAAAAGAGATTCGTTCAGGCGCCAATTGGAATGTGGCTTTGCGAAAGAGGGAAGCGAGAGCGAGCATAATACAGGGGCATGGTCAGATATTGTTATGGTGCCAAGGTGGGTATGGGTTATGGAGTCTAAGAGGTGGTGCGGGCAGAACAGGTAATCTAGCCTGCTATATGTCTGGCGAGCATGGGAGTAAAAGGAGTAGTCTCTATCTTGGGGGTGTAGAGACCTCCAGATGTCAGCGAGTTGCATGGCGTGAAGCTTCCTCCGTAATGCCCGGAGCTTGCTGTGGGAGATTACTGATGTGCCTGTTGAAGTGTCCATTTGTGGGAAAAGTGGCAAGTTGAGGTCCCCACCCATCAGAATGGTACCGGTGGCAAAGGATGTCAGAGCATCCAACTTTTTAAGGAGAAAGGAAATCTGTTCTCTATTAGGTGCGTATATAGATGCAAACGTGAACTTCTTACCAAAGATGTCGCAGTTTACAAATACATGGCGAGCGTGGGGGTCTACGTCTGTGGAGGTTATTACTGCAGGAAGGGACTTGTGTATGGCAATCGAGGTTCCCTTAGAGCGGGATTCAGGATTAACGCTATGTATCCAGGTGGGGTAATATCGGTTACGGAGAGTAGGAACATGTCCTTCTTTGAAATGTGTTTCCTGAAGAAAGAGTACATGTACTTTTTGTCTATGGAAGGAGTAAAGGGTGTGAGCCCGTTTCTCCGGGATATTGAATCCCTTAACATTAAGGGACGCCAGTTTAAGGTCAGTCGTCATGTTTAGTCCAAGTCAATGATTGCCACTTACCCCAGGTGCTCCAGGGCTCCAGCTCGTCCGGTCCGGGGTGCGTTCGATGATCAGGGGGTGAGGTCCTGTGCAGGTTGGTAAAAATAGGAAGAAGAAGAAACCAAATGTTAGAGAGGGTAAAAGATAGAAAAGACATAAAAAAAGGTGTCCATAAGGGAATGGAGACACGGGTCCTAAAAGGGGGGGCCATAAGGGCCGGTGGTACGACTAGAACCAGTCTAGTCACCAGTCTAGAGAGGGCAACGTGGAAGGTCGCCAGGGGTATGCGCCGACGTGTTAATAGGAAATAGGTGGGTCAGTCAGGGCCCTGGCCGCTCCATCATATATCAGCGTTTAGTGTTGCGCATTCAATACTGTGTAGCAGTAAGAACGCGATTAAGGGGGGACGAGTAAGTGAAAAGAGAT